>NW_011499981.1:381070-428314 GCF_000495115.2 Populus euphratica | reverse complement strand
GGCTTTTTAAATCTTCGGCTCCATATGAAAGTTGTAGGTCTATGTCTTACCTTTCCATCCATATAAAGTAGACCTAAATCTGAGATCTACAGCTCTAGATATGACCCAATTACCAAACAGCATTCCGGTTTGAGCTACACCAATATCTCTTTTCTAAGTTTGGCCATCTCTTTGTCCTTTCAATTTCAGTTCTTAAACTCATCAATAAACCAACCTTTTATTTATGTGATAGGCCTGTATTTAAAATGAACATTTACCACAAATTAAAGATATCTTATATTATTGGATATGTTATTATAAAACATGTTTTAGTTAAGGATTTATTGATACTTTAAGTGCAAAATGATGATATAAAACCTTGATAAAAATGTAATTTTAAGTATTAATTATGGCTTTCAAATGGTGCGGTGGAGGCTGCTGACTGGTAGAGTTGTTATGGGGGTGACGGTGGTTCTTCTTCTCTCCTTTGCTTCACTGTGTTGTTTTCTTCCTCTGTTTTTTTGTTCCTTCTGTCAACAATGTTCTTCCTTCTCTGCAGCAGCTTCATGAAGGTGCTGGTGACGGCGACCTGGGGTGCTGATTTTGGTCAATCAATGGTTCTTCTTCCTCTTTTCTGCATGTTTTTCTGCTTTCTTTCTCCTCTCTGTTTCTATTTTCTTTTCCTTGCCTCTGTTTGGTTGCTTCAGTGTGCTGTGAGATGGTTGTAATGGCTTACCTCCTTTTTTCTATTCCTTCTGCTCTCTTTTTTATGTGTTTTGTTCATTTGTCAAAACTTCTCCTTTATGTTTTCTTTTTAATTCTTCCCCTTCTTTGTCTTGTGTCTCCTCTCTCTTCTGCTCCCTTCCCTTTCATATTATTCCCTCTCTCTCGCCCTTTTCTCTCTTCTCCTCTTCCTTACACTCTCCCTCTATGTCCCATTTTTTTCTTTGTTTTCTCCTCACTGTCTCATTCTCCCTTCAATGTTTTTGTCCCTCTTGTTTCATCTTCTTTCTCTGGCTTTTAGAAGCCAAAGAATGCCCTGCAGTGCAACGTTCAACTTGGTAACGGCATGTAGAGGAATAATAGCCATGATACATTCCCCGTAACTAAAGTAATCTGCTATTTTTGTTGCTAAAATGACTTTAAAGAAAGGTGATGAAATATTGCTATGAAACGGCATGGTCTTCATATGAAAATAGATATTTCAGATTTGGTCCTTGGATGTTTTTACAATTTTGTAATCAAGCCCCCCAGATAAATTGTAATTGGATCCCTTGATTTTAGTGTCTTTTTCGATTTGGTCCCTAGTTTCGGATTGTTTCAACCAAGTCTCTAATTTACTATTAAACTTTAATAATTATACAATTAAACCCCTGATTTGACCAAATCATCTCTTTAAAATTATAATTGGACCTCAGAACTTTAATTTCATCTAATAAAAGCATATATTGACTTAAAAATCTATTTTTCTTGCAATTAAACCCTCCATAAATTCAATAAAACCTTGGATAAAATTTAATTGAGTCTATAAATATCTGATTTTAGACTTTTTTTTGCCTGAAATTGAATTTTTCTTGTCAATAAGGCTTTGTTTTGCCTTAAATTGAATTTTTCTTGTCAATAAGGCTTTCATCAGTCAAAAATATATTATCAAATTTCATCCTTTTGGATTTTTGAATCTCCTCAACCAAATGTGGTCTTTTTTCGGCATTCTAGCATCTCTTTCTTGTTCCTATTGTTTTTTGGATTTTTTCTAAATATTTCAACATTCTAGCATGATTTCACTTATGTTGATTGGGTTAATAGTGTTAATGATCAAAAATCCATTAACACTTACTTATTGTATCTTAGCAATACACCTATCTCATGGAAGTTCGGGAAGCAAAGAACAATTACAAGGTATTAAACTAAAGTAGAATATAAAGCTCTTGTTGATAAAACTGCTGAGATTTTGTAGCTTTGTTCTTTGCTCTCAGATCTTTTGTTTTCTCCTACTCCTAAGACTATATTTTGGTATGATAATTTAAGCACTATTTATCTATTTTTACCAAGCCTTTTCCTCGTGTTTTATTTGCTTATCTTCAGTCCAAACTTTATATGAAGTCTTCATTTTTAGCCTGAACGTTATAAAAAGTTTTATTGGAATTACAGGATTATTTCACATATTGGCTTTGTATAGGGTAAGTCTGTGTACTACACTGTATGTTTGTTACTGTACAGAATCCTACAGATATAAATACTAGAGGAGGGCTTTTATCTCTCTTGTTTAAACTTCCTAATATATTCAGAAATCTTATCTCCTACAATCTCTAACTTTAAGTATATTGCAGGCAGCATCTTCTTGCTTTCCTCACTATATACCCATTGCTGGATTCCAGATTAACACCGTTAATTAATTAGCGCTAATATTTATCCCCTGTCCCCTCAACAACTACAAAATCATCGAACTTCCCTAAATAGACCTTTTTCTTGCCTCCTCTACCACCATGCAAACCCCACACACACACACACATGTGGTCAAAACCCTCCTCCTCCTCCTGCTCTCCTGCTAGCTGGGGATGGGTGATGGATCTCTCTCGTGTCCTGTACGTCCATGGTTATTTATTTATTTTGTTTTGTCACCACAAGCTTTTAGGCAAGCTGCCGCTGCTGCTGCTGCTTCCTCTTTGATAGCTGACACTGATGAGATAGTCACAATAACTTTTAGTTCGCGTGTTCAAGTTATGACTATATCTAGCTAGCTAGGGTTAGTGCACGCATGGCATGCCATTGCATTTGCAAGCCATGAATAGTGATAGATAGAATCAAATCATTCCCTTTATTTTTTATATAATATATAGCTTTCAATCTGATTCAGACGTTACCCTCCTGCTGCTGCTGCTGAACTCTGCTTTTCCTATTTCTGTCAATACTCACTTATTTGTAATCATACAATACTATTGATGCTTCTACCTCGGCCCACTTGTAATTATTGCAATCTTGGATGTATCAAGTTAGTATCATCCAACATTAATTCCTTTTGCACCCTCACGAAGGGTGATGGAGCACTGTTGAAACTGGTTAGAAAAATTTTTGTTTAAAATTATTTTTGGTATGTTAATATTAAAAATAAATTTTAAAAAATAAAAAATATTTTTTATATATATATATTGAATAAAAAATATTTTAAAAAATAATATTTATTAAATACTCAAATAAACTGTTATTAACATGGTGTAACATGTTCACAAATAGTGATGAATTTAGTATTCCTTTTTTTACTATTGAAGTTTATGGAAATAGATTAAAAAATTATAAACTATAGCTTTTCTAAACCTAAATTTTTAACATAATTTAATAAAAATTAAATAATATTTAAAATTATAATAATCTAAAACTGAATCCTTGATGATAGCGGTTGTTTACCCTTTTGTTTCATAGTTTAATTGTCAAATGTAGTTTAATTAACGTTAGTGCCCTGCCCTGTCTACTCTTAGATAAAAAAGATCTTGGATTCTAACCTCTCATGTAATGTATATAAAGACTGTAATTTTACATAACCATTTTTTATAATTTATGTTTACTTTATTTTTAATAATAACTTATCATCCTATTCAATAAAAAAAAACTTAATTAATTGAGTCTTGAGTTTGTTTTTTAATAAGCATGTTGGAAGTTTACACAGTTATATATTAATTTTAAAATTTATAGGATTAATTATATATGTAAGTTGACTCTAATATTTATATTAATAAAAAAAATTAAAGACTAAAAGAGTAGCCGCGTAGAGATGTAAGCTGACCATGAGTTTGAAGGGATCCAGCAGTACTGTGCGACTCTCATAATCCCAGCTGTGGCTAGCATGGCATGGCATGGATCGTCAAATATTTTGTTAATTTTTACTGATGATGATTGCAATTTTGAATACGAATTGTATTATTTGTTTTATAATAATAGATTGATTTATTAATAAAATAATTATTCAGATCATAATCAGGAAAAAAAGTAATAAATTAAAAAAACTAAAAACAAATTGAAATAGTATATTAGTAACATCAGAATTTAAGTTTTATTCCTTGTTTTTCTATCTGTATTTATTTAGAGATGAATACTTTTAACAATAAAAATAAAATTAATTTTAATGTATAAAAAATTAAGCTTGTTACTTTTTATCTAACAGGATGAAGAATCAAGTCAAAACTACATCACAATCCACTATTTTAGTATTAAAAACAACTTGATTACTTGTAAGAATCTCATCACTTGTTTATACATATATGTCACTGCTTTATAAGCTTAAAGAAGAAAGATTTCCAAATCAACATGAAAGGAATCTAGCTTAACATTGGATGTGTTTTTTTAATTAAAAATATATTTAAATGATTTTTTTATTTTTTTAGTTTCATATAAAATTCATTTAAAAGAACATGTATACAAATATTAGTTTAATAGTTCTTAAAATAAATAGCATTTTTTTATTTAAAAAAAGGCCAAAACTACCGGCCAAAAAACACTCATCAAACACATTCCATATATAATAATTATATAATTTCCCGGGCCCTGAGCAAATTCCAAAGTCTGCAACACAACACAAAGTTTGATGGGATTCACTGTTCTTTCAGGATCGTACGTCGTACCACGTCTACTTACCTGTAACATGACATCCACCTAATTATTATTATTTTTTATTTTAATATCTATAGATAATATCCTTTTTAATAACCTGTGTCAATGAAGACTAATTCTTCTTAATATTATTTCTAGAATATAGTTCTTATATTGGTAACTCATAGAATTAAAAAAAATAGGTATAATTTTGATAGATATAATTTAAATAATTAAATTTTAAATTTTTTTTCGAAGTTATTAATTTAAGTTTCATAAATCTTAAAATCACTAAAAATTTAAGTGATTATTAATTTTAATAACTGTAAAATTAGTTAATTAGTTAAGATGCTGTAAATTAACCTGTTGATTCACTTGAATCTAAAAAAAATATTTTTAATTACAGCGTCTATCCTGAGAATTGATCCACCTGATTAAGAAAGAGGCGGTTAGAGAGAATAGTCGACGTCTAATTAGTCCATGCACCATTAGACGCAGAATTAATTACTGGAGTATCTTGCTAGCTTGGAGCAAGATGAGCAATGGGACGTGCAGCTGCTGCAGCAGCAGTAGCAGGTAGAGGCAGACGAATGTATTTAATTGGTTTTCATCTCTCCTGCTGCCCATGTCAACCCACGACCGACTGCTGGTTTCTGTCGCCATTAATTGCCCTTTTTCACACCAAGCTCAGCACAAGCTGCATTTTACGGTTCACTGTTTGATAAATCTTTTTTCTTTTTATGTTTTTTACCAAGCTGTGAAAGAACAATTGACCTGATGCATTTTAAGCTTCAGCCAAGGCAGGTCACCAGCTGGATTCTAGCATAGATCACCATGCTTGGCTCACAGTTGCAGTCACAGTCACAGCTCATGAGTTCATCTACTTCCCATGTTCAAGGTCAAGAAGAAGAGATTCCGCGGCCACAAACAGCATTTCAATTGCGTCAATTGCTAGTCACTTGTGCAGACCTCATCTCTCAATCTGACTACTCCGCCGCGAAACGCCTCCTCTCCATTTTGTCCTCCAACTCTTCTCCTTGTGGTGACTCTATTGAGAGGTTGGTTTATCAATTCGTTCGAGCCCTTTCTATCCGCCTCGATAGCCATGGCATCCCCACTAGTACTGCTCCTGCTCCTCATGTTTTCAGTATCAACAACATAGCTAATACTTCTCCTCCTTGCGGTACTGATAATAAGATGTTGAATAGCTATGACTGGGATCAGGAGACTCTTCGGTCTTGCTATTTGTCCTTGAATCAGATCACCCCATTCATAAGATTCAGCCATCTAACAGCCAATCAGGCTATCTTGGAAGCCGTACAAGGAGGGCAGCAAGCCATTCACATCATAGACTTTGAAATCATGCATGGGGTGCAATGGCCTCCATTTATGCAAGCTCTAGCTGATCGACCCAACAACACTCTTTATCCTCCTCCTAGGCTTCGAATCACTGGAACTGGACATGATTTGAACATGCTACACAGGACTGGAGACCGCCTTTTGAAATTTGCTCAGTCCTTGGGCCTCAGGTTCCAATTCCATCCTCTTCTTCTTCTCAACAATGACCCTACCTCTCTTGCCCTCTATCTCCCTTCGGCAATTACTCTTCTCCCAGATGAAGCTCTGGCCGTGAACTGCGTTTCGTATCTTCACAGGTTCCTTAAGGATGATTCTCGTGAACTGCTCCTTTTTCTCCATAAAATCAAGGCCTTGAACCCTAAGGTGGTGACAGTTGCTGAAAGGGAAGCCAACCACAACCAGCCTCTCTTCCTGCAGAGATTCCTGGAGGCCTTGGATCACTACAAAGCTCTCTTTGACTCCCTAGAGGCAACCCTCCCACCAAAGAACAGGGAGAGACTGGCAGTTGAGCAGATATGGTTTGGGAGAGAGATAATGGACATAGTAGCAGCAGAGGGAGAAGGAAGAAGAGAGAGGCACAAGAAGTTTGAGACTTGGGAAATGATGATGAAGAGTGTAGGGTTTAACAAAGTTCCATTGAGTCCCTTTGCACTTTCGCAGGCCAAGCTCTTGCTAAGGCTCCATTATCCTTCAGAGGGCTATCAGCTTCAGATTCTCAAAAATGCTTTCTTCTTAGGTTGGCGGAATCATTCCCTCTTCTCTATCTCTTCCTGGCAGTAGCTAGCATGCATGCTAAAATATCAATAGCCTTATTCTAATTAATCATTAATGTCTCCTCTTATATATCAATGCTAGTTCTCCTATATGAATATAGTAATAATTATCTGTCTTATATTTAGATCAGGAGTTAACTTTTTAATTTCTTTGTTTCTTAATCAATTAATTCAGCTAGAACAATCGATGTATTGTATTCATCTTGAACACAGCATCAATATTATATCGAGGAAGGTGACAGTCAGTTTCCACTGACAATTTAAGCAGTCTCAAAGCATTTAGCGGCATTTTCTGAGAAGATTATCTTGTTTGTCTGCTAATTAATTAAATATCAGTGCAGTGTTGAGGTTGTTATATATGTTTCAATCTTTAATGATAATTAATAATGCTAGCTTTACTTAATTGGAATATACATAAGCTCTATCCATGGTGATGCTTGATCAGTTTTTACTAATTTGCAAGCAAATTAATGACGAGAGAAGAGCCCGCAATTGTTTCCCGAAATTCCTTTGTCTTATTGAATATAGCTAGCTATCTAGCTAGGTAGCTGTGGTTTCAACTTTTTAGATCGAGGGGATGGGTGAACATGAGCTCGAACTAGGGTTTTTTTCTTGTTTTTAGCACCAAGTTACCCCGTATATTCCTATTGCTGTCTTTCATTCCCGCACCATTAATCGGTACCACCCTAATATCTGCCCTTTGTCTCCCCAGCAACAAAATCATCGAAGTTACCAAAATAAACCTTTTTCTTGCCTATACCTTGCCTCCTCTAATGCCATGCATGCAACACATGAAAACTAAGCCTGCACTATATTTAAAATTCTCCCATATTTTGTAAACATGCACCTCTTTGCATGGCCATTGGCATGATGATGCCAGGAAGGGAAGGGCTGTAATTTATCAGAGAATTAATTAGGAGAAGGTAGAAGAAAGATGGTCATGTGGTTTCTTGGTCTTGTAATTTATCACAATCTCCATATAAAAAAATAAAAAAACAGAAGAAAGATGGCACGATAAGCTTTTAGCAGCATGGTTCCTCTCTAATAGCTGACACTGATAAGATGGTCACTAGCTAGCATGGAAAAATCTAAAATCTTAGTTTGCGTGTTCAAGCCAAAGACATGTTTTACGGCTTAGCTACCGCTAGCTAGGGTTGGTGCACCCATGGAGATGTAATCTCTTGCCGTGCTGCTGCCCTTGCCCTCTGCTTTTCCTATTTCTATCATCACTACTAACTCATCTGGCATTTGATCATACATGCAAGAGTACTATTTAGTATTTTACACTATAAGCAATAAGCAAAACTCATGTATACTAGGTCTCTTTCTAACTCTCCTAGATAGTACTCTCACTCTTGATCACCAATAAGCAACTCTTCATATATATTTGTATTCAATAATTTTATATTATGTTGAATTGAGAAGAAGTGAGAGTTAGGACCTCAACTTTTTTTTAAATTGCAAGGGACTAATAAAAAAAATCAAAACTGAAATCCACATCGATTCATATATATGTTGCTTGATAAAAAAAAATTGATGGTTGCCTACTGACTATTTCCATGGCAGTATATAATGCTTTTAGAAATTACATTATAAACAAGAAATAAGAACAATAATTCCCAAAACAAAGTAGCTGTGACAACAAATGTCTAAGATTTGTTTCTGAACTTTGTCTGCAGTATCACTGTCCCTTTGGTGCCAATTAATTAGCGAGGCGTCATCAACAGGAACCAACACAATATGTAAGGGAGCAACGACTATTCATCACACACACACACACACACACAGCTATGATGAATGCTAAGGTGAATGATGAGTTTTTGACAGAACTGTGTACGTATTTAAGCAGGATCATGGTTCAATAGTAACACTTAAAACAAGCGAGTATTTGGTGAGATAAGCTTTGTAGATGGAATGGGAGCAGTTGTCATCTTTTTCTCAAAGCATTTTCCGGGAAGGGTGACTCATATGCAAGCTCAAACTAATTAAAGATATTTTAATATAAGGAGAAAATGAGCTAACTAATACATACATGGAATACAAGTTTATTGAGGGTCATGTAAATATGTGATGAGTTTACGCCGCGTATAATGGAAAAGAAGAGCTTAGAATTTCACAAACTTTTACAACTATATTTAAACTTAATTATCAAATTCATACTGAAAAATTAAGCTTGGTATATTTATGTATACAATTCCTACACCGAAACCCTAATCCTTATTAGGAATTATATGGCTAATATAAAATCCAAATATCCAGCTTCTTTTCATAATAAGCATATGAATCATAGGTACTTACACGTTGTACACACGAAAGGGAGAGCTTATATCCCTATCCTCCTCTCCTCTGCCGTCAATATTTCTTGACATGAGTAGTTAGCCATTCATTTCAGCTCAAGATCTCTTGTACTTGGGCACAACATGTCGGAAAGCTAGCATGTTGTCCTTCAACTATAGGTAGATTTACGTAAGAAATCTCTCAGCATCACTCTAAATTGGATATAATATGAAAGGACACAAATAATAGCAGAAGTAATTGAAGTGGTAAAGCTGGGTCGCATTAAATCAATGAGAAGTGAAATTGTTGTCGACACACGGACAGAAGACAACAGAATCAAACTTAGATTTCAAATAATCTAACACACACACACACACACACACACACACCATGTGCTCATGGTAATTAAATCAGTAATGTAATATGAAACATCAAGGAAAGAGCCCCTTCTGAATTAAGATCAATTATTATTTGATAACATTTAATAACTCCTCAGTTTTATCGAAGAAGAGTACAGCCCTCTGCTGGGTAAGCTTTTGTTTAGTCCAGCCCAATGAAACTCCAAAACAAAAGAGAGGAAAGGTTTATTTCCATTGTAGAAGAAAGCCCTGCAAATATTTGACGACATAAATGAGGCACGCTTAGGGCATGATGCCGGAGATGAAATTTAGAAGGGAGCTTGGCTATGTTACGGGTTCCAGAGAAGTCGTGAATGGGTAAGACTAAGACAACCCGTACATCTTTGGGCTTTGAAAGGGTAAGCGAGTGGGAATCATGGTTGGTCAAAAGGGTAAATTTAGTCTATAATTCAAATCTAAGAAATCCATGATTCGAAATCTAAATTACATTAGAGGTTTAATTTGAACCCAACAGAAAAATTGACCTGATGAAACTAAATTTTGATTAACTTGTAATTCAATTAACTTAGTAAAACATGGCCAAATCAACATTGATGAATTTAAAAAATATTATTATTTTGATAAAAAGTATTTATCAAAAGCTACGTATTTTTATATTTAGGGTGGTGGTAATTATCAAACAACAATTAAGCTAAAACAATCATTAGAAATTTATGACAGAAAATGGAGTGGGTGGGGGTGGGGGGGTGTGTAAACTTTGGAAAAGCTGACAGGATATTATCGCCCCTGAGAACATCACAGGCAGGAAGGTTGAGGACTTGGGAGGCGAAAATCTCTGTATTCTGAAGGCACGTCCATTGTTGATCATCAACCACACAGGAGAAGATAAACATGCTGCTAGCTCTATGTAGTATATACTTGGACGGGATGAAATCATCAGCTATATAAGACATGCAATCCTGCAGCTTTGAAGCATTTGCATCAGAATTCTGACTACTTCCCACTGCTGATCCCACCACCACAGCTTTACCAGCGCCACACACAAGTGCAATATGTTCAGAAGAACTGATCGCAGGGAAAGTGAAGGTGATTCTCTCTGGAGGTGGTTTTGGAGAGACTGATGTAACCCATTCCTGATTTTCCTTGAGGAGTGGATGTCTAGGGAAAAGAGAAGCTACATGCCCATCCAGACCGTGCCGCTAAGCATCCGATCAAACTTTGGGAATCCACTCAATGAAGATTTATCTACCACGCCAGTATGAACTAAAAGTTTGAGACAGGTTTCATAATCATCAGGTGCACCCTCAGCAGACAAGGCATTGTTGATGGCATAAGCATCACCTGGGAGGATTGGTAGCTGCAAAACATTCAAGGGAAAAACAAGTTCATTTCCTCAAAAAATGGCATTTATCAGCATAGAAGTATAGATTATCCACAAAAGAAAAGGGTTCAAGCTCACATTGTCCTTTATCACAAACAAAATAGATTATTACACTTGCAAACCAGATAAATTTCCAGCTCTCCCATACTGCCCAAGAGAAGAAACTCAACACAATAAACACAGTTGAAGGAAAAGGCCATGGAAACATTTCAAACAAAAAGACTATAAATGAATGTTATGGCAGTAGGCTTTCCAATACATTTAGTGGTTGTTACATTTGCTTAGACAAATAATAGTCTATCTAAAATTCTCATCAATACACCAATCCAATTTGGGTCTTTATATATCTCCTTAAGAACTAAATAACCTAATTAAGAACTAATCAGAAAAGAGAGAGATTGATGTGAAAAAACAGGTTCAAAAATATCCTAAAGTTGAAACACAATAAAAAAGTTCAAGCGATTCCAGGTTGCAAAATTGAAAAATCTTACTGGGAAAGGCCAGTGGACCGAAGAACCAGGCTAACGCTATCTTCTTTTACAAAACCGGGGAAGGAACAATGCACACACGTGTGTTGTGATCTAGATGGGTTTCTAAAATCAAACCCTCTCTACCCCCCTTCAGGGGCAAAAATGAAGAGTTCATAAGATAGTTTATACAACTGCTATTCTGACATGAAAATCTTCTAACAAGCCTATCATCTAACATTGCTAGAAATCAATGGCAATGCAGACTGGATCAGATCTTGCAACTTGATAGTCAATCTGGAGACCGTATTCTTGAACATTTCGCAGGAAATTATCTCCTCAGCAGAAAAGTCAGCTTGCTGCAGTGCATGGAGCTGCCTCTCCAAGTACCTACTAAGACTAGCCTCTGTGATGTTAATGAGAATGAGAGAAGGATTTGTGTGCATAAATTTGGTAATGAGAAATCCTGCTAGGATCTGCTGATCACCCTTCACAAGCTCTGAAATGAAGCAGGGGAACATGATTCTTCTGAAAAATAATAACACGTCTTTCTCTGTGTTTACATGTTCATTTGTTCCCTTGTTCATGATTGTTAATGACTGAGCTTCCTGACTCTGGCGTGAGAAATTCCCAACCAAATAGCAGAGATAAGAGAAAGTAGTGCTGTAAGAGGTTTTGGCGATTATAGTTGAGATAACCCCAGAAGATAACACGAGCATTAAGAACTCATGGTCCCTGCCAGCCGAGTCCGAAATCCCTCCTTGTTTCAGCTTGTCTTCAACTACATCCAAACACCGCAACTGTATCGCCTCATAAGGCAGAAGAAGCACCATTTTTAGAGCCAAAAAAGTATCCTTCTCAAGTACAGCCTGGCTCAAGCTCCTAGCATCACCTTCATCAAGCAATATTCCATAAGATTTTGAAAGTGATCGATCAATCAGCCTTGACACATCCTTAAACTGGGACAACCCGATGAGCTTTTTGAAAATTTCCATCCAACAAACATGTAAAGGATGAAAATGATTAGAATTCTCTGTCTTCTCTTTCTCAGGAGCTTCTTCATCCTGAAAGCTTTCCCATCCTCCATCCCAACCATCATTACTCCAGCAATTTTCTGCTTCTGTTGCTTCTGTGGTATCTACTTCATCTTTTTCCATTACAAAAAAACCTTCCCACTCTTCTAAAATGCCTATCAATGCATCAAAATGAGGTTCTGTACAGGAAGATGCACACAACTTCAAGAAGCAAGAGACTGCAGTCTCAATATTCACGAGATCATCAGGGGTAATTTCTATCCTAGGGGATATGGAGGATGCAAGCTGAGATGATTTGAGGGCAACCAGTGTACTTGTAAACCCGCTAGAAGTATCTACATGATCAGGCAACCCCTGATTTGCAGAAGTCTCACTCTTTTTACTGGTAGAGAGCAACCCATCCCATCCTTCCCATGATAATAGATTAGATTCTAGCTCTGTAGGGAAGCCCTTAATGTTTCTACCTGTTATGAACTGCATAATCTCTAGAACATATACTCGAACATGGCTAGGGAGCTCCAAATTATTAGAGAATTGAGCCATTCTTTCCCAAACTGCATGCCTGACTCTTTGCAAATCCTCTATTTGACCTTCCAACTTACTCAGAGATGATAAAAATTGATACAAATTCTGGTGTTCATGGGATCCACCAACCAAATCTCTTAGAATCGGCTCCAACATATTTATATAGAGATGAGGAAGATCCAGGGATTCATTGTCAGCAGTTGGAGCTGAACTGATGGCACACTTCGTCATTGCTTCCAAGAATACTTCTGAAATGGCTCCAAACCCGCAACCAGCATATAACATAGATCTACAGAAAATTGGTATCTCAACAGAAAAATCACCAATTAAACCACAGCTTGCATAACCAATTAAGGTGCCCCAGACCTGACTTGGTGAAACACGGTCCTTCATCACCATCCTCATAAAAACCTTCAGACCACTAGATAAGAACTCTGGATCAAACCTGAATTTTCCAACTGACCTGTCATTTAACAACATTTCCTGCATTTCTTCGCTCAATTTAAGCCAAAAGTTCAATAGGATGATGAGGCAATCCTGCCATTTTGAGTCATCTGGTATACTCTCATGAGAATCATGCAGTGGTATAATCACTGTGATGTATTGCTTCATAATATCTAAAGAATCTGAAAGTGCCAAAAGCCTGATATATGTTCTACAAAAATCATAGGTTTAATCCAGTCAACTCATAAAGTCCTGAAACTTTTCAGCATTTCTGACATCAAACTCTGTTCTAAGTCTATTTACCAAATTCATCAATAAACTCATCACATAATGTTTGTAGACATCTGGCCACAGTATGACACCTTCCGGTACTGAATCAGTGTAGATACTGACCAATGCTTGTACCATTTTTGCCAAGGCTTCCACGCTAAATTCATCAACACGTGAAAAGACTTCCTTTCGGAAAGACTGCAAATTTAAACCATCTAATCCAGCAACATTCTTAAAGTTTAGGTTATTAATAAAGGAAACCCTTTGACATTCTTGTTCAAACACCTTGTACAAATGAGCTAATTCAAGAGCAGACAAATTTGATGAATTTGGATGAGCTGTTGACAATGATTCTTTGGTTTCTTCCAGCCGCAAGTAGCAATCAGAGAGGAGGCCATATATACATGCAAGGCATATCTTGTTGCACCCATCAATTGTGGGGTATACAACCAAGGAGATAGTTTTGATGGTTTCAGAACCACAGCCAACTATTTCTTCCTTGACCTCTGAAATTTCAGCCTTAATATCATCATCAGTCCAAACCTCAGAAACAAGAAAATAACTTAGATACCATTGTAGCACCTGCAGGACAGAGAAAATACATTATATAACAAGTAAAGAGAGCAAGTAGATGTCTCCTCCAAGCATAAAGATATTTACACACTTAAAATACCTCAGTGTGATTTAATCCATAGGCATCGACCAATTTTAACATGTCCCTTATAATGTGCTTCTTTTCCAACTTTACTGATTCAATCAAGGAGAAAATAGCACTCTTGATGTAGTCAAGGTCACCAGACAGAAAACGCCCAGTTTCAACTCCAGGAATGATTTTCTCCAACACTCTAGATTGTTCAGCTACACGTTTTTTTTCTTCCAATTTAAACTTCCATTCCCTCCAAAACGTGGACTGTTCTACAGCGATTTTGGTCATTTCATCTGCATTCAATAGGCAAAACAACAAACAGGAGAAATACCATCATTGCACTGGAAATAACATTGAGTGTTATTTTATTAAGAGATGATATTATAAATAGGGCCATATTGAACTTGTATGCCAAGTAGATTTTTCAAGTCATGTAAAGGACTAAATCCAATCACCTGAACTAGGTACTTTGTGCTTCTCTTTAAACTTCCTCAGCAGTAGCTCTCTCCTCTGAGCCGGACCCTTGCACTCAACTCCAGAGTTATGTAATAAACTGTATGTCATTCCCACATTCATGATGCTGCAAATTTCTTGGTAATTCTCCCGCATCTTTAGCTGCTCTTCTATTATTGCTACTAAGATGCTCTTCTATTATTGCTACTCCACTGAAGGCATCCACGAGATTCAATAAGAAAGAGCACCCTGTGATGTCTTCCTCTTCAGTAGCAGGTGGTTCTATGATTGATTTTGCCAGAGGCAATAACATCATCTCTGGGAGCAAAACCATTTCTTGCCAGCCAGGACAGGATAGTTACCCCAGCTTCTGTTCTTATGCTGACATAATGCTTTCCAGGGATAAAGTTGGAAATTTTCTTACCATTTTCTGCTTTCTTACTCAATTCAAGCAACCATGGGAGTTGAATAGTCGCAAAAGATAGAAGTTTTCCATTTTCCCGCAAAAAAGATTCCAGATCAGTTCCACTATCCACATGCCAGTTTTTAGTAACAAAAGAAAGTGTATTTTTAATGTTACTGAAACAAACTTCTTGATCTCCACTGCCTGCTCCTCCAACCAGTTCAGAGAAATCTTTGAGGTCAACTATTTCTTCTATTCCATGAGCTGGGAGTGATGTAATGGAGGAACCTTGATCTGAGAAGCTGGACGGACTTGTCCCAGTCAAGATAGACAAATTCTCACACTGGCCTTGCATATCAAGATCTTTCCACGCATGAAGCAACTCGCCAATAGATTCCTCATCACAATGACTCAAAGCAAAACCTAGCAGCTGTTTTCGAGAGCCTATATCAATATTTTCAAGGGCAGGACCCCTTGCTATTGCAGCACATAGATCCCAAACAGGACCATACCCTTTTTTGGCAAGAACAAGGCAGAGATCAAATGCCAATTGCAGATCACCTGCCACTGCAGCTTCTCTAGCAATAGCTTCCTGAACAGTACATATATCATCTGAAGAGTTCAACCCAAGAAGTTTGGCAACCTCAATGAGTTCATCAACATGTAGATAAGCTCCAGCTTGGCTAGTGATTGCCATTTTGATGATCTCCATAGGATCCTTTATTTGCCTGAACTGCATGGGTAGTAGAGTCACTCCAAGGTAGGGAAGTTTAACAGTGAGAGCATCAATTAAATCAGCCTCTGTCTGAACATTTCTGCTATTTGGAAATAAATTAAGGCATTCCTTGGCCTTCCAGATCTGAAACAAGTTGCAGAAATATAATCAATCAATTTATACAGGAAGATAGCCATTTGACAAACGAATCATGTCAGCTGGAATTCAATGAGAATATAAATCTAAATAAGCCAGAATTACTACCTACAATAGTGATAATAAAAGAATTTACAGAGAGCTTTTTTTTAATATGTTTATATATAAATATTTATATTTGTAATAATATATATACCCCAATAGCACCCCATAACAATGATGAAAACAGTACTGTATATTATAATGTTGCTTGTAAGAAAATTTAGAAAAACTATATGTTACCATTACTTATTCCATAAAGTATGTTATAGCATCGTGGAAATAGGCACACCAAAAAGATATGACATGTTAATAGCTAGAAAATTCATTTTTTGACATATAATGAACAATAAACCAAAAGATTTTCACCAATGCACAGATATCTAATAAAAAATAGCTGCTGTCATACAAGAGTGCCTTTCAAACAATTCCTAGCAAAACAAAACATGGCATACTAAATAAATATTCAAATTCAGAACGAGTGGATTTATGATGGATATATAAAGAGAAAACATATCAAATTATTGCCAGATATCTCAAGCCATAACAAAGCTTAACATGTGTGCTTGCTTCAGAGCAAGAGAGACTTGAAGCTGAGAAGAAGTACTCCCGTGCTGCTTGAATAACAAGATTTTCTGCTTTCTCTGATGCTAAGGCTACGGAACTTGTACCTTTCAGATAATTTCTTGCAAGAGAAAATTTCCCAGCTTTCAGCATTCCTCTGCAGAATTCCACAAGCATATACTCTGGGTTGAGGAAAGGAAAAACCTTCTCTCGCAAGCATTGCACATCACGCCACATGTTTGCCCAATCATTATCTGATCGACCTGGCTGTCTCCGAACAAATTTTGAGAGTATAAGACGAAGAATCTGTTTTACACCTTTTTCATCTGCATGAGCTTCCAGGAAAAACTTCACTGGCTTTGGAACCTGAAACAAACAATTCAATGCTATCACATTAGTGCGAACAAATTACAAGAGCAGTTAATGGCTCTCAACCACACAATCTGCATTGCAGTCTCACTTTTAGAATGCTGAAAGCCTCAAAAAAAAATTCATTTATCATTATTGTTCCACAAAATTAAAGTAAATAACATGTTAGAGAGTGAAGATGCCTGAATAGAAACACATATCTAATGATTCCATTACTTGATGCTTGAAATGAATTCCCTGATCAAAAGAAGCATGGGCCATAGAAAACAAATGACAAACCTGATACAATGCCAAAAGCCTCCCTGCTTCAATATGACCTTCAGCAAGTTTTAGTCGTTTCTCAAGGCCCTCAATAGATATTCCAACATCTGTTAAGGTGAAATGCTATTGATTATTTTTTTTATCATTGATAATTCCAAAATCAAAGAAAGCCGAACAATCTCCATAATAAAAATGCACACATAAATATGCCATTTGTTAAGTGTATTTTGATCTTTCTATACATCTGTCTTCAGCAGAATATATTAGTCATTAAAGCCAAGACTCTAGAATATACAAGGGGAACTTAAAAAGAAAAGTATAGTTTCAGATCCAGGAAAAGTGATAAAGAAAACCCATGTTACCACAACTTCTGAAATTAAAAGCAACCCAAACTTGAGAGCAGAACTTAATTGGAATGATCTTTATCTTCTTAGCCAATTCCCATGTCAAGTTGGAAGTGTCATAACTACATCTTTGGGTTAATAAGAATCTATATGCATTACACAGACTTTACCTTGCTTCTGTGGGAGCTTTGTCAATAAGGCAGCCATTATACTCCATCTATCTGTAACAGTGCACAAATAAATGCACTGCAATGCACAATCTACAGCTTCAATCTCGTCCTTGAAGAAACCATTAACATGCAATTCCCTGCATCCTTCCTCAATAACCATCAAGCATATGTCCAGTTTATTCTCCGAAGCAATTTCCTTCAGCCATTTAACCAGAAATGAATCGCCCATGTGAACTGAGGGAAAATGCCCATCTATATCCTGATCTTTAGTAACAGGGATGTTGTGAAACCTATTTTGCATAAATGGAACTGCCCTATCATGCAGTTTTTTTACCACATTTTCCTCTTTCACTCCCTTAAGCATCATTCTGAATTTTTCATAATCAGATAATTGTTCCCAGGAGATAAGGCTCATATTGGAACATGTGTCAGCATCATTTTCATCTGAATAAATGAGCTGGTGCAAGTATAGAATATCTTCATGAAACTTCTGTAACTCAGAGATGCCTTTGCGGCAAGCAAAATCAATCAAGAAGAGACAGTTGTCAAGCTGGCCACTGCAGCTATCAATATCTCTAGCTCTACACCTGTACCACTCAGAAAGTTCACTAGATGACGGCCAAAGATAACCAAGGCACAGTTTGACAATGGGCTCAGTTCGGATCTGGATGCCAATCTCATGATTCTCAGGTGGCCTATTGATAAAGTTTACCATCTCCTCACATTCTATCCAATCTTCTTCCCTAAGAGCAATTCTTGGGGGAGGAGATCTCCCAGGAAGAAGCTGCCATAGGTTTGAACAGGAACAGTTTCAGGAATAGCACTTAATATTTTCAACATTGAAGGAGATAGCGAATACGGATGACGCTTGAAGAGGAGGTTTAGGGCACCGATTTTCCCACTTTCAGCAAGTGCTATGGCAGCTTCACTGACAAGTATAACACGGAATTTGCTATATTCCTGTACAGAAAACCTGCACAAAGACTAAGTCAATAAGCAGTCAGTCAATACAAGTAATAATTTAAAAGTAATTCCAGAATACTTAATGCACTATTTCTTTAATCACATAAGAAACTTCCAGCAATGATAAAAATAACAACAGCAGAATAATAAAACCCATAGCATTATAAAATCATTGTACCAAAGCTTTTCACATATGAAAGAAAAGAATCAAATCATACATGTAGATTTAACATCTTCAATTATCCAAATTAAACAAAAATATGAAATTGGAACTTAATCGAGAAATTTGCATGAGATTTTTCTGCTTGTAGCTTATAGAAACAGCTTCAATATCTAAGAAAGAATAGTTGGATGTCTTTTTATCCACAACATCTGTAGGAACTAGTGTAGCATGCATATGCACCAAGGTATTTAGCCTGTTTCGCAAGTAAAGGTTCATAAAATATATCAAAATGGTTGTCCAGATCTGATGCCACGTTCTATCTTATTGTTATTTGCAAACCATGAGGGAGAAAGGTGTTGAGTTTCCAGAGAACATAATACCTGCCCATGTTTATCCCCATATAGGTCTCTAGCCTGTCCCTGAATTGCAACAGCTGAAGTCTAGCATTACGAAAATCCCAGATCTGGCTCCCTTTATCAGATTTTGACTCTGAAAAACAGAATTGATCAGTTACATGCAGCCCATATGAAAGTAAAGCTTTTACAGCATCTTCTGTTGGTCCAACCTTATCAACACATTCAGAAATGACAAAACTGTGATCCTTTATTTTGGACAAAAACATATTTATATCATCTTTTCCTTGGCCAGAGTGCAACCACTGAGATTTCAAAACTTCATCTCTGTCCAAACTATGATGATTGGCAAAGTTCAAGGCAGCTTGATATTTAAGACTACTAATTAAGATATTGTACATTTCAGGAACAGATATCTTTGAAAGTGAGATCAGACTCCAGCGCAACTGGGAAACATCAAATTGATCACTTCTGCCTCCCATGATCTGCTCTACATTGTGTGCATCACCTGATTCTCTGCTATGATTAGATGGGATTTTGCTATCTAAAACAAATATGTGTCCTTGAAACTGCTGTATTCTATCCAAAACAATAATTGAATATAGATGGTCGTCCTCTTGAAACTTTAAGCCAGTAACAATATCAAGCATGATCACAGTGCCGCCATGATTTGCAATAGTCATGATGTGGTCAGACCACCAAGTAAAATCCACAACATCACTTAAAACCTCATTCTGTCCGTTTGTTAAGTTACTGGTTCCTTGTGAACCTAATTTCTCTTCACCAGAAAATATCAAAAGTGAACGGCTTTCTTTATCCATCTTGAATATGTGCAAGCATCCTGATATATCTAAAGTGGCGACAAACTTGCCAAGTGGTGAAATTAGCACCTTTGGACATGCTAGTATGGCATCTCTTGATTTGGAGTATAAGCCTTCAAACTGAATAGAAGACAATGGTTCCAAATCAAAGTTTTGACTTCTCCACCAAAGAGAAAGAGTGCAAGATCCTGAAAAAAAATATTAGAATATAAAATCAAAATCTGGGTGATATGATTTAAAACGGAAAAGAAAGTAAAAAAAAAATGACTTTCCAAGCTGCCTGAGGTGGTCTTGTACATCTTTAATTTCACCATCTACATTTTTGCCTATGCAAATTGCATTACAATTTCATGAACCAAAATATCAGTTAGAATATTACTTTTTTCCTTTTCAATTTTAGTATGCTCCAGAGAGTAAAGAAAAAAATGGAGAATCTCAATACCCTGTGTGAGTATCCATATGTATGGGCTAGACACAAGGATTTATCTGAAAATTAAAGTAATCATCTGCTTAACAGGACTAAAACCTAAGATCTTCCCTTGAGGAATGCAAGTCAGGCTACAAATAATAACATGCTTTGGTACTTGCATATATAGAATATAGTTGGAAACTTAAACTCTTATAAGAGATTAAACGAGTTGACAGGCATCCCCCTACATGAAGGTTAGAAAAATAAGATAAATTGATATTCAAAATTCTGATATTGTTCAGAAACTAGAGAAATCATTGCATTCTGGTGTCTATCCAGTCAAATGTACATTTATTGAATCATATTACATCAATTACACAAACCTCTCTATAAATTCAAACTCTAAAGCACCACAATGAAAACAAAGATGACTAAAACATACCAGCAGAATTTCCACCAGTTAATTCCGAGAGGCCAACTGCACTACCAACAGCAACAAGCAACAAACATTCCGAACTATAGTCAAAGCAGAAAACATCCTTAGGAAACTTCCCCGGCAACTTCACCTCGCTATTTGAAACAGAAGCACTTAGCTCTGTACCAATCTCAATTTGACGAAGACATCCATCTGCTGTGATAATAACAAAACTACACCTGAAAAACTTTTCAACCAACTAATCATCCATCAAAATCACTTAACTTCACAAATGATCAACACACAAATTCATGAACACTTACAAACAAGACCGCCGCTGCGCATCCTTATCATCATCATCCTGCGGAATCAACCCTGCTATCGACGAACTCACTTTTAACTGCCGTCTACTAATTCTCGTAATCTCTTCCCCATTCACTTTGATAAAATAAACCGTATCACTATCATCAACAACTCCTAAAACACCATGAGTTTCCGACCAAACTCCGCACGTAAACACACCACCACTGCTACCTGACATAAAATCCAGAAACAAATCAACAGAACAAAAAAAAATAAGAATAAAGAAATTATTAAGGATCTGAACTTGTAATTGACAACGTAACTAAAATTAAAGTCTTACAGGTGAAAATGCCGTGAGGTTGCTGATAATCATTCTCTTTGGAAAAAATCGTAATTTGATTTGCACTTGCAACAGCAACATATTCACCTCTCGGAGATATAAACAGCGACAAATTCCTCTTAATTCTTGTCGCTAATCTTGAATAATTAGCATTGTAATTTCTGTAATCACTCCATTTATCTTTGATTATCGACCAAAAACCGACCCGGTTTACCTGAATTGTTCACAGAAAACACGAATCAATACGTTAATTGTGATTAAGAAGTAGAGATTAAAGCGAAGAGAGAGAGATCGAGAGACCTTGTTGGAGTGTTGAAGAGGAGGGTAATTAGGAGTGTAAGGTCTGGAGACATGAAGACGTGTCTCGTAAAGCACTTCGTCTTCCACCATTGACGATGGTAGACGACGCCGTTTCTGTGTGGCAAGACGGAGAAACAACCGGCAGAAGGAAGGAGGGTGGTGATGCTTCCTTCTTCTTCTTCTTCTTTCTCCAAACTTGAAGAGAAAGGCCCATTGCTAATCAGGAAAGACTGGGCGTTTAAAGCCCATTTGTAATAACCTTCGGCGTTTTTGCTTTTACTTGTAGCATCATTGTTAGAATTTATAAAAGAATTGGAAATGTGAACATCAAAATATTTAAAAATAAATAAAAATTGATGAGAAAAAAAACAAATTATCATAAATTAAAAACCAAATAAGCCAAATAATAGCATATTATAACCAAATCATCCCCTAGTTGAACATTCTCACCATAATGTTCTAAAATAACAAAATTATTTCCAATTTTTAAAAAATTAAATGCCCCACATTAGCAAGATTGGTAATCTCTAATAGCAAAAAGAAAATTAGAAAAATTTCAATTTTTCCTTTATAGTGTATTTTATCTTATACTACCCAAGAAATTAACCCTTTATTCATTTCATTTTCTCACTCTTCATCTTTCTTGCTTTGATTTTCTAACTCTTGGTGTTTGTTTGGAGTACTTTTTAAAAGTATTTTTAAAAAAAATTAAATTTTTTTACTTTGAATTAATATATTTTTGATATTTTTAAATAATTTTGATGTGATGATCTTAAAAATAATTTTTAAAAAATAAAAAAATATTATTAATATATTTTTCTGAGTGAAAAATATTTTAAAAAATAATTACAATCATACTTCCAAATACGCTGTTAATCTCTCCCTCTGTTTATCTCTCATTTAAAATATAGTGTTTGAAATTACAATAATAGTTGTTTTTAAAAATATATTAAAATAATATTATTTTAATTTATTTTTAATATTAACATATCAAACCATCCAAAATCACAAAATAAAATAATTTAAAGTAATTTAAAAAAAAATCCTCCAGTTTTAAATTCAAAAACAAATACACTCTCAACTCCCAATCTCTTTTGCAGAAGAATTTTTTTCCTTGGGCTTTTAAATCAATGCATTTGCGACGTATGCGACCAAGGCTATTTGCAAAATCACTGCGCCTGAGGCATAAATTATTATTACATGACCAATCTTAAATTTTCATTTACTCCAAATATATATTTATAAGTCTTTTTGCGTGTGTGCTATGCATATTTGTTTGTATTTTGCTTGTCTACAATGTTGAAAGAGCGTGGGTAATCTCTTGAGTTCATAGAACAGACTAATTGTACGCAAATATTAATGAATTGAGTTCGTGCAACAAACTAATTATAGTCAAACATTAATGAATTGGTAAGTAAAAAACCTGAGTTTGGCAAGACTAAACTACCATTTAAAATCTGAAAATTTCAACGAGAAATTAACCCTATAACAAGTGGAGGTTGCTCTTCAGAGTAGGGGTAATTGTTTTTTTGTTAAGTTTGAATTTTATAAAAAAAAAATAACAAAAACTGTTTTTTTTTAATTAAAAACTAGTTTAAATTGATCAATTTTGATTCGATTAAGTTATTTTAAAAGAAAAACTGATTCAAATTGACAGGCTCAATTTTTTAATCAGGTCAATTTTTTTCTGGTTTAGATTGGTTTTTTTGATTTTTTTATCTGGATTTAATTTAGTTTTTTCAATTTCAGATTTATAAAACTAAATCGAATTAGTCAGTTTTAAAAAAAAAATAATCAATTTTTTTTATATAATTTGGTTTTTTCAATTATATTTTTTTAATTTAATTAATTTTTCAGTTTTTTTAATCATATCTTCGCAGAGTGTTTAAATTTGGCAGGATAAAATGCTTGAAAAGGAAGCAAACAAACGGTGTATCTATCCAGGCAACCTTCTCCCCGTGACAGGTGGATTTTTTGTGAGGCAGAGAAAAGGTCAACTGTTCTGTAGAATCTTTAAACATTTTTTTATGATCTCAATTATCAGCATCAGCTTCACTGGTAACTCAGAAAATTGTCCCATGATCCTCCTGGGCAAGCATCTTGCCTGCCGGCTGAGAATTTTGCCAACATGACTTGCTACATGAGAGGACGTCGGAGCTTATACCTTATCCTAGAAAGAGATCTTCCATGGATTTCAACGCAGATCTCTTTCATTTCACCTTTTACTTCTGTGAGAGAATATTGGAGCAAGATAGTGTTTATTATTATATTGTTTTTAAAGTATTTTTTTTTTAGAAATATATTAAAATAATATTTTTTAATTTTTTTAAAAAATTTATTTTTGACATCAAAACATTAAAAAATTAATTTAAAATAAAAAATAAGATAAACGGCACTTTAGGTCATTGTTTTGATATATTTATAAGAAAAAAAAAAGAAGAAAAAGGGCAATTTCACTCAGCAAAATTAGCAAATAAGGGTTTATGTTTTTTTAAAAGTATATTTAATAAAAAAATATTAATTTGATATTTTTTAATTTTTTTTAGTTTAGATATGCTAACATTAAAATATAAAAAATATTTTACACCGCAAATTTAAATACACATAAATTTTAATGATTTAAAATCCCATACGATCGAAGACAAAAGTCTCAAATTCAAGACTGCAAGAATACATAAATGTCGACACTCACAAGTAACATAAACCACTCATTTATTTCGGACAAGAGCAGTAGTTTAGTAGAAGAACAGGGGCATGTTAAAGTCTTCCTGTCTGGGACCTAAAATCCATGGTGAAAGGGACAACTAAATCAAGGCGGGAATCTTTTCTAATCTTCAACTGGAATTAAACTCCACCATTGAAGACAAATCAAGCTAAGCATTTCGCCTTTATTCTATAGCAAAAGGCAACGTATGGCTGCTAGCTAAACTTTAATTTTATACTGTGTATAATACTTTATTTTATTTTTAAAATAACATTTACTTATTATTTCCATAAAAAAACATATATTACTTTCTATTTAAACTCATTCTAAAACTTTCATGATTTTTTATTTTATTTTATATTTATATTTCTCCAGTCAAGCATATTTATATTTATTCATTGTACCCACTGTAACACTAATAAACTTGAATAATTCATTTTAATCTATTTATTTTTATGTTTTAAAAATATTTTTTAAAAAAATTATTTTTTTTATCTTTTTCTTTGCTTTAAATTAATATTTTTTTAATATTTTTATATTATTTTAATTCGTTAATATTAAAAATAATTTTTAAAAAATAAAATAATATTAGTTTAATATATTTTTAAATAAAAAATATTTTAAAAGACAATTATAACCAAACTTCCAAACAAGGTTGTAAATTAGATATTTTATCAACAATATGCTAACTGGCATACATTTTATATTTAGTATCAATTGAATTAGATTCTAGTTCGTGTGTTCATGTGTTAATGTTCCAACCAGCATATATTCTATATGATAAAAGGAAGTGTATAATATTGCCAACAATATCAAATTTATGTAGACGACGATGCTAAACGTGCTAGAAAATGCAAGTAGGAATTTGTTTATTAGTTTTCTTTTTTTAATTCAAAATCCAAAGCCCCTTTATTCAAAAGAATGGTTTTTTTTTTAAAAAAAGAGAAAGATTGCAAAATATAGAAAGCTACATGGATGCTTTGACTGAGAACCTCTGATAATCCATTTTCATTTCATCATTAAATTGACCATTAATTAAGAACTAAGATAGTCGTGGAAAAAGGAGGACATTTGAATTTCTATTGGAAGAAAGGAAGGGGTTCTTTGATCTTCTTAGATCTGGTGGCTTAGACTTTCCCTGCGTTTTCAATTAGTTAGGGTTACAGAAGTGACCAGCGGGAGGCAAGACAGTAATGGAAGAAGAACAAAATAAAAAATAGAAACAGAAAGAAGATAAACGTATGATTCAATCAAATGCATATTAGGCATAAGTGGCCTTCTATTTTTATACCTTTATAACGATTATATCATAAGTTTGGATTCTGGTGGATAATATTTTTTAAAATAATTTTTTATTTTAAAATATTTTTTTTAGATTTCTTTTATTTTTAACATTAACACAGAGAACTAATTTAATACCTTTTTAAACTATTTTTTTATAAAAAAAAACATCTAAAAATATAAGTAAGAGTTGTGCCAAATAAGTTTTTTAATGAAAAACAAGTATTATTTTTAAATTAATCATTAATTTATATTTAAATTAGATCTAAAGTTATTGTTCGTTATTTTTTCTTAGTTATTTTATATTTTTTGTTTAGTTTAGAAATCTTAATGTTGTTGAATTAATTAATCATATAATTCTCAATAAAAAATCATTTTTTAATTATGATTTAATTCTACAATCAGTATAAACACGGTTATCCGGTTTATTTATCTTAGTAAATTATTTTTTTTTAGATTAACGTGGGTGTCCGGGTCAGCTTGCTCGCACCATGACTAATCCCACGGGCCCTGAAGTTAACGACCATGTAAGCCTCCAGTGGTCATCATATGAACAACCAAGAACTCGAACCTGAAATCACAGAACGAACAAACCTTTTAGTCTCAAATCTTTACCACTTGGCTACTACCTAGATGATTTATTTTAGTAGATTATTATTATTATTAGTGATGTTTATATTTTCTCCGTTGCTTAGCTTTCTCAGTAGGTGATCGGAAATTGAGAGCTAATTCTTTCCAAACTCTACGTCAACTTTACCACTAAAAGATTTCTTGCTTCGCCCTTGCGAATAGTCGGGAAAAAACTGACGTTACCCACTTCTGTTCGCAAGTACTGCAGCATTTTCATGGACCACTGCAGGACGTATAGATATATATGTTACTGGCTTTATAGGGGACTGTAAGTGGAGATAGCTAGCTGGCTTGGTAGGTTAGTGCAGCAATAAATTAACCATGACATGTGCGTATTTACGATATAAATGTGACGTGACTTGCTCTGCGTTCTTGTTCACATGCCAAGATTAAAAGAAATACTCCATTATGCTACTTCTTTTCCTAAACAATAGGAAAGAGATTGCCAGTGGGATTCCAAAATCTTGATCTTGATAACATTGTTCCGATACGCTTGTAGTGATTGTATCTGCCCTACTTCCTCGAGTCCTTGCTTCTAGCTAGGGGCTATCCACAGTATCGAGACAGAAAAACCCTTGCCCCCCCCCCCCCTCAACCCTCTATATATGGGGGGTTCCAGCTCCACTATCTACGCATTGAACTGAAGCAGTGTTTCATGGAAGAGATCGAGGTCATGAAATGATCTGGCCATGTTTCCGGAGAAGTAGACACGGCGTGATATTGGTCCGGCTCATCTTCCGTGCATAAGCATCTGAAGTTCTTCACTCATGAAGACGAGCCGAATCAATATCACTCTTGTATGCTTCTTTCCATCATCTCTAGTGTGTTTCAAGTGTACAGGAAAGAAGTTCTTAGCTAGCTTGCTTGCATAGTTTCTACTGCTTTTAACTTCTCCTAGCTAGTTTTCCTGAAGATTTCTTCCTTTCATTGTTATTTTTGTGAATAGATACCCAGCCTTGCACACTGGATTATTAAACTAGTTGATTCTGATATAGCTTTGGAGAAATGCTTTCTGCCCTCATTTTGTTTTTTCTATACCTTGTCCATATATATATATATAATAACCAGAAATTAAGTCTATTTTCTATTGAGTTTGCTCGGTTCTATTTAGTCAATATGCAAGAAAAGTACTGTGGGATACTATTAAACCTTCTCAGTCTGTTTCTGGGATCTACTAATTGTTCTTCCTATCGTTGTTCAAAGTAATTGTTACTGGATTATGCTTAAACATTAATTTCTGATGTTGTATCAGGTCATTTCCTTTTCCCATTTTGATGGATGCATGATCGAGAAACATGTTGGTCTCAAAATCAAGTTCTGAAATGTATATTAGTGGATGCTGCCAAAGGAAGTGGCAATGCCATAATTAAAGTTTGTCAGCAACAGCAGGATAATAACCATCCTTACCGCGGTAGGCTAATGAGTACTGCTGATCTTCCTCGCTTGAGTTAATGTTTCTGGCTAAGCTACCATCTTCATCATTCAAAGCATTGTTCAACACATTGCTGCTTTCAATTTAAGCTTTCTCTCTTCCTTTCTTGGATGTATCAGTTACTTTCATCAAATCCAGAATTCAAGAGCACTTCCTTTCTCAATCTGTACTTACCAGGCATACAGCTTCAAAGGATTATAAGATAGCATTCATGGAGTCGAATATCCAAGCACAGAATAGATAGTTGAATCCAGCTTCATGTGATGTGAAACATTACTTACATATTGTGTAAAACAACCTTAATAAAATCATGATGCACATTTAATTAGTATACCTAGCCAGCTACTTTGCCGTCCATTCCATAGACTAATAGTCATTTAGCCCATTGGGGTATATATAACAAGCTCCACTACTGCTACCTTCTTTAGATTATTGTCTGAAAAAAGATTTTAAAAATCAAACCACGTCCAAAACATAATAGAAATGTTCTGCTTTTTTATTAATTTTCTGAGAACATAAAGAAATGGTCTTATGTTCATTTATGGTATAGTACTGTAAGAGGATACGATTCTTAATTAATAAATTAATGGGTGTTTAATGTTACCAATAAAGAACATCCAAGCTAGCTAGCTGCTGTAGCAGCAGCCATGCCGAGTCCATGCCTGCCGATAAGTTTCATTTATCTGCGAAAAAGATAATATTCTTTAATGCACTTGTTTTTATATTTCATGCATTGTCTATAATTAATCTGTTTTTTTATAGATTTAATTATTTCATTTTATTTTTAAATATACGACTATGTCTTTAATCCTATTATGTTATTTTAATAAATTATATGAGATTTGACTTTTCTGACAGTTTGTGTGTTTGAGAAAGATAACTAGATTGAAGAACGACTTAATTAGAATATAAAGATAGATTAGAATCAATTATTAAACTTATCAAAATGCATTGAAAATTGACTTTAAAATATAAAAATAAATTAAGGTAATTTAACGAAACTTCTTAATTTTCTTATGAATCCATCTGTTACCGAGAAGTGAATTGCAGAAAATAATAGATTGTGAAATATATTCAAAGATTCATGTATAAAAACGAAAAAGAACAATCAATGCCATGAAGGCAATATGGAAGTCAATTCTATGCTGTCCTCGGGCAGCCATGCATATTTTTTTGGTTTTTAGATTAAGTGATGTAACCATATTATTCGATAGTTTCACCCACTTTTACCTAATGTTTTGTCCATGTTTTATATGTAAAATGCCTTGATATTCTTTGTTTTATGTTTTGAAGGCACTTTTGGATGAAAAATGCAAAAAGGAGTAAATTGGAGATAATTGGCAGATTTGACGTTCAGTCGATGTTTTGTGCAGAGTGTGAGTTCTAGAGATCAAAATGAAGTGATTCCAGTGGCTCTAAAAAGCTAACATCCATACCTTTCTGGAAATGTAATGCAAGAAAAATACAAAGAGGAAGATCATGGAAATCACATCCTTCAAAGTCAAATCTCGTATTCTGCCACTGTTGACCTTTGTCCATTCAAAATTCCATATCTGGAGCTATAGAAGTCCAATTGATGCAAACTCAATTTTGTTGGATTCATGACTCAAAGGTCTAGAAACGCTCCAATTTGCAGCCAAAAACGATGTCAGATGAGGGCGATATGATTTTTCAAAGATGACAACTGAATTCTGCCAGCAATCAGGTTTCGTTAAGAAATGAGTCCAAATTATGTTTCGAAGCTTCTAAACTATCATCCAAGTTATAATTTCAGCAATTTAGCCCCTCTAGTAAATCAATCTAGAAGGTCAAGAAAAGTAGCCACCAACCTCAATCCACCAACCTCAAATCACCAACCACAAACCAGCTGCAAGTTGGAATGCTGCCATTGTCAAAGAAGGAGGCTACAATGGTGGGTTGTTTGTGGTGACTACTAATGTCAAAGTTTGGCAAGTTTGGCAGCCACCATTGTTGATAAAGAAGCAAGAGGAGCTGCCATTGAAGCCTATATATAGACATCAAGAGAGCCAAGAAAGAGGAGGAGGGAGTGCAATAGAATCAAAGAAAGGTGGTAGCAACTAGAAGTGAAGAAACACAAACTCTCCTCTCTACATACTAGAAATAATGCTTTCTTTTATCTTTAGGAGTAGTTGTTCAATAGATATGCAAGGCTAAGCTCTTTTCTTGGTTGCAAGGACGCAGAAACTTTCAGATTTCAAGAACTGTGAGATTTATTCTTCATTTATTTTCAGTTTGTATTATGAATGAGTATGATTGTTTTCCTATGCATGTTTTCTATGATTGTTGTTGATAATTGCTAGAGCGGACTCTAAGTTATTATTGTGAACAATCTATTGCTAAGTTTGGTATCAAAACCGGAGTTAGGGTATATAAACTTGTGAAGCAACTAAGCTTGATAATTGTGGCGGAACTACGTTATTAAACTTAGGGAAAACATTCGATCAAAGCAACACAAGCAGACAACTTGGTTGTTAAGATTAATGAATTTATCTAGATCTTAAGGCTGCCATTAGATTAAATCATTAGTGCGGACACTGTGATTATTTGTTGGTTAGGGCTAGTTATACGGCGGATCCGTTAATTAACCAAAGTTAAGAAAAGATAAAAATTCAGAATATAAACTGGAATTTCGTTTCAAGGATCGGTTCTGATTTCTGTAGGTGGATGTGTGCTTGTGACCAAGGTTTGTTTTCTTGAAAAATTTCAGTTTTAATTGATTGTGTTCACTAGTTTAATTTCTTCCATAGTTTAGATTATCACAAATCAAAACCCCCCAATTGCATAACGTATAGCATAAAAATCTAAACTAAATCTTCCTCGTGGGATCGATCCCTTGCTTGCTCTATACTATCTTGTGTGATTTAAGTGTAAGGGTAATTAATTTGTGCGACCGCGACATCGCAACATTAAGTTAGATATTCAGGTTAGCCTGTAGCTTATATGTATTATAATTAATTTTATAGATTTTAAAATTAATAATTATATAAGTTTCTAGTATTCATCATATGAACAATCAAGAAATCGAATATAAAATCATAAAAGAAACAAATCTTTTAATCTTAAATTTTTATCAGTTGACTACCACCTAAATAGATATAACCATGTAAATTAAATAATAGTAGATTGTGACCTTTTTATTTATTTATTTTTATTGTAATATTCATTTAATTTCACTGTGAAGAACACACGTCATCAGATTTCATTCATAGTTGAAATTAAATGAAAAAAAAGGAAAAATACTTATTTATTAAATTTTCGTATGGATTATACATTTTAAGAATCCATTACGTCCAAAAACCTATTCAGGTTAACTAGCTTGATTGTGCACGTCAATGCAAAGTAAAGAATAACTTGAACATAAAGAAACAAACATGAATAATAACAAAAATAAAAGAATAAATTAGTAAAAGCCATCCAATTAGAAAAATAAATAAATAAATAACATATTTATAATCAAGCATAATAACACAAAAGAATCAATGTTATCAGACCAGGATGTGACTGTGAGATGGGAGTTGAAAAAACAACTATAATAGTTTGAGATGTGGTAGTTTTTATTTTTTTTAAATGTACTTATCTTAAAAAATATTAAATTTATGTTATTTTAGTATTTTTTTTAATAATTTTGATATGCTAATGTTAAAATTTAAAAATAAATATAAAAAAAATATTATTTTAATATATTTCCAAATAAAAAATATTTTTAAAAAATACTTTACATCATAATTACAAGAGTATTGACCCAATAGGTCACTTGATAATCCACCAACTTAGGGCCTGACTTAAGCAAAGTCAATAGAAAAAACCAATATTTTAAACAATATTGTTTTAAAGTTTTTTTTTCCAAAAAAAAAAGCCTAAAACAAGAAAATAAATATGAAAAGATGTTATTTTTGTTTTCTAGAGAGAAAAGCTTGAGTTGATTAAGGTCAAATCAAGTTTCAAGTATTATTAAATATTATTTGAATTCCTTATATAACAATATTAATTATTGTTGTGGTTGATTTTTAGCTATGACTAGTTTTATAGCCCTCGTTACGCAACTAGTTAGATAATCTTTTAAAAAACCTAAAACAAATTATAAAGATATTACAAAGTTAAAAATTTGATTCAATTATGGTTATTCTACAAAACCCATAATATGAGGTATAAGATCGTGATAAGACCATGAAACTTATATCAAAATAAATTAAAAAACTCAATTGTAATTAATCAAATATTGAAAGCAAAAAAAAATCAATTTAAAAAAAGTGACTCGAGTAAACCTATATTGATAGTTGGCGCAATGTTATGGTGTGTGATAATTTCTTTTAAGCTAAAGAATAAAAAAGTTAAAATGATGCTAAGATTTATAAAAAAAAAAAGAAAAAAAAGGATGAGACTTTATTCATTGAATCAAATAAAATTAATAAGTTTGGTTAAAATAATAATATAAAAAAAAACAATTTAATTTGATAACATGAAAAACTAAGCAAGCCCATTAATTTTTCAAAATCATAACTCGTGAAATTTTAGACCCGGGTTTAGGCAAAAAGATCAATTCTCAATCAATTTAATATAGAAACATAGAATTAAAAAAATCAATCAAAAAAACTTATCAAAATAGAAAAAATAACAATAAAAGAAATGAAGATCAAACTTGATAAAAAAAAAATGAATGAGGATGAAATCATAAAAAATATCAATTTTATAAATCATCTCAAATAAAAAAAATAACAATTCAAAAAATGATGACATATTTGAGAGTTGAAAAATTAAAGGATGAAATTGAAAAAACAAGTCCAATGTAAAATTATTTTTTCAAATAAAAAATAAAATTAAAAAAATGACTAAATATAAAGGGAAAATAATTAAAATGACTAACATGATTTTTTTAAGAGTATCACACAAATTCAGGTAGAGAAAATAAAAATGAAGGGAAAATTAAATTAACACCAGACTCAATGAAATAACCATGTATACATTGTTTAGGGAGGAAAAGAATGTCAAAACAAATCAAATGATATGATAAAACACATGTGTGAATATTTGTTTGTTTGTGTTTTTATTTTTTTATTACAAAATTATGTTGCTACAAGTATTAAATAATTATTTAAAAAATATTATGAAATCAGGAATAAGCCTATGTTTTGAGAATTTTTGTTTATTTTTTTAATAAAAAAAATACATCGCTACAAGTACCAAATAATTATTGAAAAAAAACCATTATAAAATTAGGAATAAGCCCATGCTTTGAGAATTTTTAATTGAAAAATAATAAAGTTATTAAAGTGAGCTTCAAAAAGTAAATAACCAAGAATGCCTAGCGAAGTTACAGAGAAGCAAGAGAGGGCAGTTGCCCCTCTCTAAAATTAGATTCAATAAGATAATTCCTATTTCTTTCTTGTTTTTAGTATAGGGTTTTGAGCCAAGAATTATATAGGTATAGAATGAGGCAGCTGATGGGTTTATAATAATTTATGAGTTTAGTGAATTAATATGAATGTAGGTAATATTATATGCTAATAGATATAAATTGAAATGAGATTTGATGAATTGATAAGTATTTTGTTATGAATTTTATATAAAAAATTATAATAATAAATTTATTAATGATTAAAAATAAAGTACAAGACAACTAAAAAAACTAAAAACATAATAAATAAATAAAATAAAATTAATATTTATATTTAATCTACTTGTACAAAACAACAAGTTAGCAAAAACAACATCAATTTACAACAATCCATTTAAGCTATAATTTTAGATATCATATATCATATGTTAGCATAGAATTGTTGTCAAAAACTCTTATAGTCCTTAAAAGATTTAAAAATAGATAAATGAAAGTTTGTTGTCTGAAATATATTTTTAATAAAGTTAAAAATAAATTTATTATAAAGCAGTTTTAAAATATAAAATTATGAAGAAAATAATTATAACATGAGTTTTTTAGTTTAAAAGTATTTTTAAATTATTTTTGCTTGACTTGAGTTAGTATATATATTTCAAATTAATTTCTATATATAACATATATATATATATATGTATATGTATAGTATATAATATTAAATATTTGTTAGTAATTTATCCTTTTATTTAAAAAATCTCAGCTCCCACATTAGCCTCAAATGATATAATTAATTCTTTTTTTGCTTTTAAGATGATTCAGGTAGTTTAATCATGCAAAAAAATTGGGAAAATATTGAGATTTCCCTTAACAAATTTAGAATGATAAATAACCCGTGAAAAGAAAATTTTATCTCTCAAAGCTAGTTTATCCATTTATTGTTAAGGACAAATGCATAATTTCACTTTTTTACGTGAATCATGTTTTTACTGCAGTAGTTTAGCCACGGGCCTCTTGTTTTTTTAATTATAACTATAATCATGGTTAAAGAAATAAAATCTAGTTAAAGAAAAAACATAAAATTAGGGTGTTTTCATATCTGAAATAAATATTGTTTTTAAAAATATTATTTTGTTTGAAAATATATAAAAATAATTTTTTATTTATATATTATAATGATAAAAAATACGAAAAAATATTAATTTAATTAAATCTAGCACCACTGTAGTCACTTGGAGGGATATGCAGGCCACAACATTTCCAATTAAATCGCGCACCACATTGTTTCTTGGTAGTTCTAGTAACATCTGAAAGGCCACCTTACGTTCCCCGATCTGGCTTGTAAGCAATCGAAAAGGTGTTCGTATGTATTATAATAGTAGTTTTTAAAAGTATTTTTTTATAAAAATATAATAAAATAACAATGTTTTTATTTTTTAAAATTTATTTTTGATATTACATCACAAAAATAATTTAAAAATATTAAATTATAAAAAAAAAATTAATTTTTTTAAAAACATTTTTAAAACATAAAAACATTCATATATTAATTCAAGCCCTCGTCTACTTTAGCAATATTTTCCTGCCACAATAGAATATTTAACTCGGTAAAATTTCTGGAAATTACAAGAAAATAAAATAAAATATCTGGAAGTTAAAAGCACCCATCTCCTTCGCCATTGAGAAATTATCATCCTTGCATCACTAAAAAAAACAAAATTAGGAGGTCAGTTCATTTGCATGCTGAGCACATCGAAGAGCTTTACATGGCTAGCTCAAGTTTATTTATCTTATCAATGATGAACTATTAAATAATTACACAAGAAAGTGGATTGATGTACCTTATCGTGGTCACTGCCCTTTGCAAGGGTGAGAAGGGCGGGCAGAGCATGGATTCTTATTTCCCCATTTTTGAGGAAATTCAAGCTGCCAAAGATGCCGAAGAGCTTTTGGAGAGTCTGTCTTTCCTTGATCAAAATGTTGTACTGATGGCAAAGGCTAACTATTTTAAACCATTACTGCGGCTTATTTCTGCAGGTATGCTAGTCAGTTCATTTAGAATTTCAATGATTTAAGATTCTGGTCATTATTAAATCTGGACACTTCATATGCAAGCATTGGTCTGACAAAAATTACCGAGTTCAAATGTTTTACCTAAGCTTACACTTCCTTGAGAAATTAGTGATCAGCCAAGGATAATTCTTTGCATGATTTCTTAATCGGTTGAGTGTTTAAGGCTGTTTCTATGTGCTTACCCAGTAACTAAAGATTAGTTTCTTGTCACGTCTAACTTATAAGGATTCTTGTTATGCAGGACCAGAAAATGTTAGAATGATCACGGTCCAGACATTAGCAGAGACTGATTTGATTGATTACAATAAACTTTCCTTGTTTACAGATGGGGCACTGGAGCCACTTCTTTGATTTCTCGTAAACGACGATTTAGAAGTGAAAAAGGCGGCTGTTAAAGCTCTTCAGAACCTTTCATCAAATGCACCTACAAATGGTCTTCAAATGATCAGAAAAGGTGCAGTCGGAACTCTGTTTGAAATTCTTTATCGACAGTACAGCTTATCGTCACCACATCTGCGCGAGCAGGCTGCAGCAATTATGAACCTTGCCATGGCAACTACTGCTCAAGAAGCTGATTGCGAGCAGATCTCATTACTGGAATCTGTGGAAGATACTTTAAACTCTTCTGTCTTATTTCCTTGACGGGTCTGGAAATACAGAATAGCATTCTTCGAACTTTTCTTGCAAGGTGTCAATCTCCTTCTGGTGAAGAAATAAGGGCAAAATTGAGACAGGTATGCAATACTGTGAGCACTTTAGTATGAAGGAAAATAACCCTGACCTTATATCAATGGCACTTTTGGATAATGCAATGCCCTTTAGCATAGACAGATATATTCTTAATTTGATCTTTGAACAAATTATCTAGGATCATTTTCCTTGATGATTTTAGATGAATTATGTAGCAACTAATTCAAATAATCTATTCCCTCATTTTTATAATGCTTATGCTATTTAGAGTTCTCTGCTGTCCAAGGATTAGTTGAGTTCAATCATGTGAGCATTATCATCATTTAGTACGAGCCAATGCCGTGAAGCTATTCCACTGCTTGGCAGAAGATGGTGATAACAGCATCATTTTGGAGCATGTGGGTCAAAGACGCATTGAGACATTCCTCAAGATCATTAAGACCTCAAATGATGGAAGTGATTGCTGCAGGCAGCCATGGGTATTATTTCTAATCTTCCTAATAACCCACAGATAACCATGTGGCTCCTAGAAGCTGGAGCATTTCAGGTCATTTCTACCTGTCTTACTGATGGGAGCAGAAATGCCTCACACAGAAGGCAGATACAGAGAGCTGTTAAAGCTCTTTGTTGTTCAAGAGATAGTAGCTGAAGCTGAAATTATTCCGATGCTCGAACAATTACTGGTTTTTGGAACTGCTTTGACGAAACAAAGTGCTGCCATTTCACTTAAACAGCTTTCTAAAAGTTTTAGTACCTTAAGCAGCCCGGTGAAAAGACGTGGCCTTTTCTCCTGCTTGGCCGCACCAGTCAGATGTTGCCCTGTACACCTAGGAATTTGTACAGTGGAATCTTCCTTCTGTGTTTTACAGGCTAACGCACTGCAACCCTTAGTGAGGATGCACGGAGAGGCTGATCTTGGAGTCGGTGAAGCTTCACTAGATGCACTCTTGACATTGGTTGACGGCCAAAGGCTACAAAGTGGTGGCAAGGTTCTTGCTAAAGCTCGACTTCTGCCACGGTACAGGAGAAGATACTCAGCTTTAGAGTGGATCTTTCAACTGGTTGAATTCAAGCAAAAATGTGGTAACTTCAGCACGGATGCCATTAGTAGATATAATACAAAGGGGAAGTAGTAGCATGAAATCCTTAGCTGCTAGAGCACTTTCTCAACTGAGTATTCTTAATGAACAATCCCTTATTTTTGATTGTTCATAAAAAATATTTGCAATCTTCTTACACATGTATATAGCATTACCTTGTTCTGGTAATTTTGAATTTGCACTAAGGTAACGAAATTATAATATTATTCTTTCACATATTTTCTTTCATGATGCCAAATTTTATCCTACTTGTTCTTCAGAAACTTTTCGCTGTAATCGACAAGACTAGATTCTTCAACCTCGGACACACAAGGAACATTCTGCGAGCACATGTACTCAGTCTGGAACTATATACAGTAGAATTCATTGCACCATCAACAATCAGCTGTCAGTATATATTTACAGAACTAGAAATTATTACATTGAAAAAAAGGAGAGTAATAAACAAACAGTTCGATCAGTAATTAAACTGGGCAGCCATCTACGACGGTCCCTTTGGAAGTTGGACAGCTAGCCCAGGGGCATCCTTTTAGGTTGCTCGGATTGCTTCCCCGCCACGTCAGGCCGACCTTCTAGTATCCGAGAGGCAATCCCAGCATCAAGACCACCGGAGAGGATGTAATTATAACGTTTCCACCATTCTGTCTGATATCTGAGCAGAACATTACCAGAAGGGGATCTAACAGTAATCCAACTGGTGAAGTTAGCCAGGAAATAAAATTTATAATTTTTATACCTGGTTTGTAGTGGTAATAATTAATTATACCAATTGGAGGGTACAGAAGAAGGCGATGACACAAGCTAAAGAGAGAAAATTTATAAATTTTCCTTCAGGCCCCAAAGGCCATCTTGCTTTGCTTCCATGGATCACTGCAGGTGGCAGGTACAAACAGAAAAGCGAGAACATATATAAGCCAATATCATTTTACTGCAACCATAACTGAATTTGATGGAGCATACCTTCCACTAAAGAGTAAGGCTATACGTTTATCTACATAAAAAATGACAACATTATTGCATAGACAAACAGGCTGAGGCTTGGTAGAAGTGTAGTTGTGGTTGTTTTTTAAAGTGTTTTTTGTATTAAAATGTATTAAAATAATATTTTTTTTATTTTTTAAAAATTATTTTTAATATTAATGTATTAAAACTATCGAAAACACAAAAACATATTAATTAAAAAATTAATTTTTTTAAAAATATAGGCACAATTGTGTTTTCAAATGCTCACTAATAAACATATTTAGAAGTGTGATTGTCATTGTTTTTTAAAGTATTTTTTACTTAAAAATATATTAAAAAAATATTTTTTTTATTTTTTAAAAATTATTTTTAACATTAGTATATCAAAATAATTTTAAAACATCAAAAAATATTAATTTAAAATAAAAAATAAATAAATTTAAATTTTTTAATAATATTTTTAAATATAAAAACAAATAATATTATTAGACATGCATAAATGGCAGAAAAGAGTGGCAAATCCCAAGCCATAAGTCAGAGCAAAGGAAGTGCTCGCATGGACCGATTGTGATTTAAACTTTGAGTTGATATTCTCAAGGATCTTGTACTCCTGACTCGTAGCTACTTATATAAATTTTATTATAGATTATCCAAGTTTATATAAATTTTTAAAATAAAATATTTTAATTTAATTAATATTTTATTTTTTATCTATAAATAATTCAATAAGTTGACAAGAATTATATTCAACTCAATAGTTGAATAATATACAATTAATTTTACTAGATTTAATAATATTATTGATAACAAAAATAAATATTTGTAAAATTAAATATCAGTTAAATATTTGAGTTTATATGCAACAACAATAATTTTATAAAAAATAAAATAAAATAAATCATGAAAATTAATTTAAAAATAATAAAATAAAAAAAATAAAATAAAAAAAGGTTATTTCACTTCAAATATTTTAACGATTTAGTAATTAGTAATAAGAATTATTTTTAACACTCATTGTGTTTGTACTCAACACATCCTGACCTAAAAAGCTTGCCATATAATTACAAAATTTATCCCTATAATTTATCAAAACAAATTAATTAATCCCTAAAATATAGAAGAATTATTAAATTGTCTCTTGATAGGTGTTGATCTTGCTTTATTTAGTATTGTTTTGTTAAGAAAAGGTTTTTCTCATCAATCTTTCCATCTTATCTACTCTATATTTTTTCCTAAAAAAATAAAAAAAAATCATAAAATGGAAAAAAGATTAAGTTATAAATGGATTTTAAAGCATAAATATGGAATAAATAATTTCTAAAACAATGAGAACCATTTAATTAGTATGCTAAACTTTAGGGACTATGTATAATTAAATTAAAGCCTGCCTCTACTAATATGAAAATCAGACTGGTGAACCTTGTCTTTGACCGATTTAAATTTAGGATGTGTTTGGAAATGTATGGTAAATTATATTTTTTTTAAATTTAAATTATTTTTATTTAAAATTAATTTTTTATATATTTTAGATATTTTTATGTGGTATATAAAAATAATTTTTTTAATATATTTTTAATATAAAACATTTTAAATCATAATCATTACTGCATTTTTAAAACATAGGCAACGTGCGAAGTAACACAGACCTGGTTGAATAGAAGGAACCAGGCAAGTTGATAACCTGACTTAGCAGTTAACCTATAAGCTGTGACATTGTAAAAACATGGGTTAACCCGTTACTAAACAGCTCAGAAAAACCCAATTAATACCCTATCAAAATCAGTTGTTATTTTATTTCATGAAAATGATATTATTTTTAATTTTTTATAAAATAAAAAAAACAGAGCCTACCTCGCAGACTTGCCCGAGTTTAAAAACTATGAAGACCCGGCTATTATTATTATTATTATTGTTTTATATATACACGTATATGCAGCTACACACAGAACAGAAAAAAAATTCCCCTCATCTCTTCTTCTTGTCTTCACTTTTACCTTCAGTTACCAATCTGCATCTGCTGTTCTTCTTCTTCTTCATATTCTACTACTACCGAGCAGTGACCTTCAATTTAAGCTTGGATTGCGTTTAATTTCAGGCAAGTTAACTTCTCCTTTCTTCTTCTCTCCACAGGTTTCGAAACACTGTTTTTACTCATTGATTTTTAGGTTTTCTGTTGAAGGCTTAAAGCCTTATTTTACTGATGATCTGATACTATTTGGTCCATGGAATCTCTGCATTTCGTTTTTTCTCTATTGAATTGAGTGACATGAGGAAGTTTAGGGTGTTGGTTTAATGACAGGTTCACAAAATTTAGGGTTTTGGTTTAAAAATAGTTCTTATGTTTAAATTAAAAAAATAAGCAATCTAGTAGTGTCTGTGTGTGGAAAACAATTTTATATATATATAATTTAACTGAATGACAGCCATGACCATGTATCTAGTTCTGTTGGCATCCTTGGTTACTGTTTTTTCAGTTAACAGAATTATTGTAGGCATGGATTTAGCCAAATAATTTCCAAAACCCTTAATTTGTGGCCATGATGGTCCACATTATCACTTGATTACAAATTGGAATTGTTAATTTATTAGCAAAATCAAGTATTTATATTGCAAGTTAATGCATAGATGCATGAGTAGGCTATATTACAACAACCAAATTGTGTTGATAAAAAAAGAAAAAAATCCCATAGAATGGTTGCTCAAATTTTTATCTAGTGCATATGGAACTTTTCTTTTAATTACAACAACTTTTGTATTAAATTAGATTCAATGAAGGTAAAAAAAAGAGAGTCTTGAAGAGAGTTGTGATGAGATGAGGGAAGACAAAGCACATTCCATCAGCCGAGGCTTGTGATTTGACATGAGACTCTATGCTTGAAACTTGCCCTCGTGTAGTGTTGTTGCTATATGAAAAGCAAAGCAAATCTAGCAACTTATATATAGAATTAGAACATATCTTAACTTCTATTTGCTTAACAATCTAATCAATTATGATAATTTCAATTCATTTATCCCTTTTTCCTATTTTTTTAAAGTGTTGATTTTTTTTTTTTTTTAAATTTGGGTGGGTTATTTGAATATTTAGGTATTAGAGCTACAATAGTCACTAACCTTTAATTCTTGTTTTTTTCCTTGGCATTAAAGGGTGCCTAAACCCAACAATGAAGAATGCAAAGAACTCAAATTTGAACTGGTTTCCGGTTCAGTTCTAAATCTAAAAAAAAGTTGGATTTTTTTTAATCCTCAGATGAAGTTGAGTTTAGTGGTTTTCTGTTCTATTCATAGATAATAATTTTTTCTGTTTTGATTTTTCTAGTTTTTCTTAGAGTGACAATGGGTGATGATAATCTGAAGACATGGGTATCAGATAAGCTAATGTCATTGCTCGGATATTCACAGGCAACTGTGGTTCAGTACATTATTGGAATTTGTGAGTTTGAATTTAATGGTTTTTTGTTCAATTCATAGTGCGTGACTATTTCTCTTTTGATTTTTCTACTTTATAATTGCTTTCTCTCTCTCTCTCTCTGGTTTTTTGTTTTTTTAGCTAAACAAGCTAGTTCCTCAGCTGATGTGCTTAGTAAACTTGAGGATTTTGGGTTTCCATCATCGATGGAAACCCAATCTTTTGCTCTAGAAATCTTTGCTAAAGTTCCCCGTAAAGCATCTGGTGGTTTAAATGTGAGTTTTTCCCTGTTTCTTTTTCTTTCTTTTTAATTTGGGAATTATGATTATTCTCTGCTATAGTTGGCCACTTTTTTGGTTTGCTTGCCATTATTCTGTTTGTTAAATGAATGATGCTTTTGATTTCCGTTGCCCCAGCTTTATCAAAAACAAGAAAGGGAGGCTGCTGTGTTGGCAAGGAAGCAGAAGACTTATCAACTTCTGGATGCTGATGACGATGACGGGGATGATGGTGCTGGTGGTGTTGACAATGAGTCTTTGATTGCCACTACATCTGATAGGCACAAGAAACGGTTCAGGAAGAAGATTGAGAGTGAAGAGGATGACGATGATGAGGTAGAGTGTTTATATTCTTACTGCCAGAACTCTTTTTTTTTGTTTTTGTTCATTACAGTAAGCTGCTTGTCAATGTCAGTTCTGACGGCATTTTTTTTGTTTTGACCAAATGCAATGCTGCAGGTGGTCAAACAAGTGGAAGAAGCAAGACGGGTTAAAAGACGGACTTCCTCATATGAAGATGATGATGATGATGATGAGGAGGAGAAGGAGGAGGTATGCCTTTGTTGTTCAAATGCCTTGTATTAATTAATTTGATCCCTTTCCTAGTAATTTATTTCCTTGCTATTTAGTAAAAGAGATTCTTATCAAGCATTTCTGGGGTGTTGCTTACCTTGATTATTATAGATTTTACTAATAGTTCATAAACCTGTTGTAAAATGATTTATTCACAGTATTTTGCTGAGCTCACTGGATTTTTTAGCAGTTTTTACTATTTGAGTTTAAATATGGCTTGTACATCTTGTGTTGTGTGTAGGCAGAGCAAGAGAGATTGCGTGATCAGAGAGAGAGGGAACAATTAGAGAGAAATATTAGAGAACGTGATGCTGCAGGGACCCGTAAGGTACACATCTGCATCTAATGATCTATTTTTGCTGTCTTGCTAATTTATGCTGTTGCTTTTGGGATCTGTTATGATCTTTTATTTTATTTCTGTGCTCTGCCATTGTTTGAAGTATGACACCTTCTGAAGCTAATGCATGTTCTTGCAAGGTCAATTTTTTAGTATTAAATGTAAATCTCACAAATATGTACTTGCAAACATTAATGGTTCATGTTTCTTACTGACGGTCTTGTCTGGTCTTATTATAACAGCTAACAGAGCCAAAGTTGAATAAGAAGGAGGAAGGTATGAAATCTCGAGTGCTTATGTTGACATACCCACATGCATAAAAGTTCTCTAACAATGCTTTTTTTTCATGGGATCTCATTTTGCTTATCATGCAATAGAAGAGGCAGTTCGAAGATCAAATGCTTTGGAGAAAAATGAGCTTGACACTTTGAGGTTCGTGTTTGATTATCTGCTGCTCCTTGTTTAATGACGGTAGTGTTGCTGATCATTCTTCTTCCTTGGCATTGATTCAGAAAGGTGTCACGACAAGAATATCTAAAGAAAAGGGAACAAAAGAAATTGGAAGAAATCAGGTATTGCATAATCACACATGAGATATTGCTATCACCTTGCTTTATTTGTCTTGCTTACTGGTGTTTTTAGCCTTAATAACAAGATAACCTTGCTTATGGTTGACACTGTTCAATAATCTTGAACTTCAGGCTGCAAATCATAAATTGCATATAATATCTACTTTTATGTTTTTCTTCTCTTTCCCCATTTTTTATTCAATTATCCATATCCTTTTCAGAGATGACATTGAGGATGAACAATACCTCTTTGATGGTGTGAAGCTCACGGAAGCTGAATATCGTGAACTAAGGTAATAAATCCAATTCATTGTCTGCGATGTATCTATACTCTTTCACAAAATTTCCTCCTTTATTTTCACCTGCAAAATTGTTTATACCCATATGATAAAAACAGTAACAGGTTATTAATTGGTCATTGCGATAGCAACTGTTCTAGAGTGTGTGTTTTAGATATTGAAGACAAATACCACATGCAATGCTTTTCAACTTGTTTGCTGATCAGGGCTTTGTCACAAAGCCCTTTGACTCTGAGTGTATCATGTATCTCTTCATGCTAGTGGTTTGTGGACTGTTAGCTGCTAGTGTAGCCAAACAGTGGTCTTACGTAATTGTTTAGTTGTGCTATGGCTTTATATAGTTGGTACCCTTTGTCACCTTAGTTGAATATCTCTTTTGGGTGACTCTTTTATGCCTTCACTAATGTGGCCATGGTGCAAAAAATAATGTGGTGCAATGACTTGGACTGCTTCATATCTTTTTATTTTGGTTCAAGTCATGTCTTATGAGGATTGTGGTCCTTTTGTTTGGTACTTGGACATCTGGAGAACATACTTAAACTTGTAGCCATCAAGTTCTTTCTCTCCTTTCTAGGTAAAAGAATACAATCTTTCATATGCATTTTGTACCCTTTGCTCAAAGCTGCCTCGAGCTCAAAATATCATTCTCTTGTAATGGCTTCTGGACATATTTTTATACTCGGTAATGTTGGGTAGTTCAGTTACCAGATATTTGACTACTGTTAAGCACTACAAATGCTTTATTTTAACAGATACAAGAAGGAAATTTATGAGCTTGTGAAAAAGAGGTCAGAGGACGTTGAGGACACAAATGAGGTAATTTACCATTTTTTGATGGTTCTATTTAATTTTGTTATCTTGATTGAGTTATTTTATGTTGCGGTAATTATTTCAGAAGACAATTGTTAGCTCTTTCGCATTTTCCCTGCATAATTATATACTTGAATTTAGATTGGGCTTTTAGTTGTTATGTGGTATTTTCACTCATATTTGTGATTATTAAATATTATAAGTTTGCAGCCTTAGGAGTTCTACTTTGTACAGTTTTGGTGTGCATGGGTGTACCCTTTCTTGTGTTCCTGGCAGTGTAATTTATACATATACAACAAAATGCTTCAATCCTAAACTAGTTGGGGTCAGCTAGATGGATCCTTTTGCATCATTTCACACAATCATATGCCAAATCTACCCAAATGCAATGTATATACAAAAAATTTGTTCTGCTCCTAACCACTCCAATATAATCTTCATGTTTTTCTTGAGTTACTGGTGTTTTCATGGGACAATATGGAGCTTGTATAATAATAAAATCTTGGAGTTCTCTCTCACATGTATACAAGTGCTTACACATGGAAGCACTCATGCATGCCCTTGTCCACTCTGCCACCACCGATGCTAATAAAATTTCATATTTTTTAGAATTGTTTCATTAATTGTGTAGTTGCCATAATTTTTAACTAGTTATATTAATGAGTAGTCAACATATTGTTAAATAGTAACGCGCTTCCCCTTGCACTGACAAAGGTGGTTGCATTCTTCCATTCCTCTATTCTGACATGTAGTGGTCAATATTCTGTTGGCATTCCCAAGTAAACATGTTTTAGATGCTCTTGAATAAACTCTAGTGTGCTTGTTTATTTAGGATACTTTCTACAAGGTATATTCAATCAGAGTTGGTACTTTTGCTCTACACTATGTTCAAAAGTGGAAAGATTTAACAATTTCCTTTGTTTAGGTATTCAAACGAGGAGAGAAGTGAAGGGAGGGGATCAGAAAATTTAGTTGTAACTACTTTCCAGATCCAGCTTTTAGTTTCTCTCTAGAAGTAGAGAGATAGCTGAGAAGTTTTTGATTTTGCAAATTTGATTTATGAATTTAATCACATATGGAATCACTTGGTTACACTATTGTTAAACCTTTAAATTCCCTTCTAATCATCACGTCCTCTTTAAGGTATTCAAATTCAAATTGGCTGAGACTTTAGAAGGCAAATTCATTCAACATTTCTTTCTCTGTGACACCTGAAATTGCTAGAGACCTTCTAAGCAGTTTTCATGACAAAAAAGAAAAACGATCTAAAAGATGCATGCCATCTATATTCTGTTCGTATACATTTTTTTTTCTAGTCACAATATGTCATTGTTGCTTGCTAACTCTTGACGTGCCATCCAACATTCTTTCTGGAGTGCAGTACAGGATGCCAGAAGCATATGATCAGGAAGGAGGCGTTAGTCAGGAGAAGAGATTTTCTGTGGCCTTGCAGCGTTACAGGTCAGTTTAAAAGGAAGCATCTGGTGATTGAAATCACCAAAATTGTTCTGCAGAACATGAACTGCATTTTGTTAGAAATGAAAAATTTTAGTATTCACAAGTAGCATATTTTGCTTTAGACTGGAGCGGTTTGTTCTGATGTTAAATCATTTCATACTGTTTGTTTGCTGTAGGGATGGCAGCGCTGGAGATAAAATGAACCCATTTGCGGAACAGGAAGCTTGGGAAGATCATCAAATTCGTAATGGAATATTACATAAAATTACATTCAACCAAACACATCATGTTTTACTCTCCTAATTCCATTCATTTTTTTGGATGTACTTATATTCTTCACTCACCATTTTGCAGAAAAAGCAACATTGAAATATGGTTCTAAAAATAAAAAGCAAATATCTGATGATTATCAGTAAGTTAAAACATCTCTTCACCATTACAATATCGACAAAATTTCCATCGCAATGTTTTTTTTTTTGTCTTGTTTTAATTTCTAATCAGACATCTCCATTTCTCATTTTGGTTTCTTATTTGTTTTCCTCCTTTAAGTTAAACAAAGTTATATGGAGATATTTTGATGCTTTGCTTGTTTCATGAACTTGCAGATAATTAGTATTTTTAAATGTGTTTAGGTTTGTGTTTGAGGACCAGATTGAGTTTATCAAGGCAACGGTCGTGGAGGGTGATAAGGTATATCTTATTTTTCCTTTTCTTTTAAATATCAAGTGATCATTCGATTTTCTGCTGCAATACTCTTATCCTTGCCTTTTTTTTTTTTTTGACATGCAGTTTGATGATGAGTTGGCCACTGAGTCACTTGATGAGTCCAATGCAAAATCAGCTTTAGAGAAACTTCAGGTGTGCTGAAACAAGATCTTTAATTACCGCACCTAAATACCATGGTTTACAAGTGACAACAGATTTGGTAGGTTATAAAAAGGGGAGATAGGTTATAGGTGGGGATCTGGATATGTTTAGCTTAACGCTGTGCTTGAGAAAAGTAAATAAACAAGGAACTAAGGATAAAGTAGTTTTAAAAAAAGGAAGAAATCAAACCTGGCATCCCACTGGGGTTTCTAGAAATCACTCCTAGGAATTCTTAAGCATCACACCTAAGATGAGAACATCACGCTCCTAACCTTGAAGGCTGAAAATCTCAATTTCATTCACTCAAAAACCCATCCTTGCAAAGTAGGGGTTACAACCAATATTTTTAGGCTAATAAGGAGGTGCCTTAAGTAGGTGATTAAGGAGGTGCACCATAACTTGTGGTGGTTGGCAGGTTTGTTAATGCTGAAGAAGTTGACTGGTCAACTTTCAAAAATCACAAAATTACCCCTGACAAACAAAAATTACAAACTGCCCCTCTCAGTTAGAACCCCCAAAATATGCTATATTAAATAGTAAAACAGTCTAGGTTAGCTCCAATTATGGCAAGCCAATGGACATGCTTGTAGCATTAGATTCCCCCCTACAATAAACTTTCCAGGTGCTATTTTTGAATCTTGTTTTGGCAAATGGGGTCTGCTTCCTTTCTTCTTCTTCTTCTTCTTCTTTGGGAGTAATTCTGCTACTAAAAACAAAGGACATTTTGAGCTTGGTGAATAAATTTATTGAATAGTATAACAATGTGTAATACTATCTCAGCAGGA
>NW_011499981.1:300457-381030 GCF_000495115.2 Populus euphratica | reverse complement strand
CAGCAGGAAAGCTATGGTAGCAATGAGCCAAGTGATGAAACTGATGATAGAAATTGGTCTTAATTGATTGGGTTGAAAAAGTTTTGATTGGAATATATGGAATTTGAGTATTGTAGTTCACTTGAATTTATTTATAAAGGAAACTGTAATCACATATATAGGTAATTTATTTTTCAAGTTCAAGTCATGAAAATAAGAACAAGATTGTACATTTCCTTGATTAGAGTTTTGGCTCTTATTATTCCCATTCCCATATGATTCTTACACTCCCTGTTGTATGTCGGTTCTTTTTCCCAAAAAGTTTCTTCCTTTGCTTTAAAAATCTCGTTCCTATATGAGGAGATTTGATTTGCAAATCATAATCAAGTTTATGATTTGATTAATCTGATGTTTGGACTTGTAATTTTCAATCACAATGAAACTAATACTAACAATCCTCCGAGGAATGAAATAAGGAATGTGGTCAAAGCATTAAAATAGCTCCCAGAAAGTAAAGCTTCAATGAATATGAGTCAGACTGTGATGATCATTTTGCAATGCATAAAAGACCATTTATTGTTTTGTAAATGCATGATCTGATGTGTTTTTCTTTCTCACTCGACATTGCAGTCTTCTAGGATTTTCTGAGTAACAAACTCCTGCAGTGGTTGTGGGAACATTTGCATGTCTAGTAGTCTACCAGAAAACATGTGATTTACTGTTATGTTGTTGACTATTGCCTGCATTTTTTATTCTTTCAGGAAGATAGAAAAACCTTGCCTATCTATCCATATCGAGATGAACTGCTCAAAGCTATCAATGATCATCAGGTATTTTCTTGCAACATTTAATGCTTTTGCTAATTCGTCCCTACTTGTTGCTGATGGTTATTTTTTGCTCATATGTAAACTATAGTCTTTGTTACATGAACTTGCCTCATTCCCTAGAGTTCCACTTGTTCTGAAATGAGATAATGTGGGCTAAGTTGTGTTTCATGCTATCAAGAATGGCTGCCTGTTTCCGTGCCCAGTAATAAAAATGGGATAAGAAAAATGGCAAAGGTTAAAGTACTATTGAAACGATATTGTTTGCCTGATTTGGCATTATTGGAGTTTACACCTTTTTGGGACAGGTTTTTAGCTGTAAAGATAATTGCCTGAGGTCAGAAGACCAAGAAATCATAGTAAAACAAATTTCTGGCTCAGCAGCAGCAGCTGGCATATTCGACCCTGTTTTGAACCATAGCTAGGAAAGGTTGGTTAGGGTAGGAAAGAAAGCAATTTTTCCTGTAGCTTTGAAGTTTGGATACAATTTCTTTGTTTTGAAAAATTTAAAAATATGATTTTGATATTTATTTTCTAATTCCTACATTACACTGATTTTTATTTATCACAAGAGGCCTATTCTTGTATTTCTTTTTACCATCCTAAAGCATCATATATATTTTCTTGTGATTGGAGGGAAAAAATAATTAAGAGTGGCAAAGTTACTAGAACACGGTTATAAAAAACCTTTAATGAAAGAACACTTTCAAAGAATTGCACACTACCATTGCATGCTACCAAAACCACTCAGATTCTGGATTAGGCCTAGTTTGCCAGGATAGATATTATTTTGTTATTTTTTCCCCGGTATTTTCCTCTCAAGTGAAGTCTTTCTTGCTTTTCAATGATGGTAGTAATCTCTTGTCTCAGCAGAAGGGGAAAGGTGTTGTACTTGAGCTATCCAAACTAACACAGAGAGGCAGCTCTTGTCTCTCAAAAGGCTCTTATTACACTCCTCCTGCCCTAGCCAAAAAATTGTAAGAGGTAGAAAGGCAAGAATTTTCCTCTTATTTTGTTTACACTGTACACCTCACAAAGCCTTCACAGCTTCAATCAACCTTTCATCCCAAACAGATCCCTGCCACAGAGAAGACATCCACTTCAATTTTGTGCTCGAAATGAAATGAACAAGCAAGCAATGAACTGATTCAAAAGCATTCTTACAGAGTAATCAGCAATTGGCCAAGATAAATGTAAACCCCCAGTCAAAAATAGATAAACTTGGGTTAAATATATAGGGTAAATAGATAAATATGGGTTAAATAGGGTAACTATTAATTGAAAAATGATAAATTAGGGAGAAAATCTTATCAATTGGGATGAACATTTCCGGGAGATTAATTTAAAATTTAGAGAAGCTAAAGTAATAAAATAATATGCGAAATCTTATTCAACGATAAATCGTGAAAACTCCTTGACCAGGTAAAAATAATAATTTGAAGGAGGAAATTCTGTAAATTGGGTATAGATCAATGCATGACCCTTTGCTCGAGAAATGTTGAATTTCAGTATAATCCTCGTGCACAATCACGCTATTGGGACTAAAAGTGGTAAGAAACTTAGAGAAAAATTCTATGATAATTATGAATATGGCAAATTTTAACCAAAGGCAAAACATCATGTCTTAAGACCCCACGTAAAATTTCAGCCCGAACCAACGATCGGATTGAGAGACATGTTTGATATTGTAAAACTAGATAGTTGGAAATTTCATGCTAAAAATCTGAATTTTGCATACTATATAATTTACTTAAATCATCTTGGGTCTTAGACTAATTTTTTGGAGATTCCTATTCATAATTATCATAAAAGTTTTCTCTAAGTTTCGTACCACTTTTAGTCCCAATAGTGCGATTGTGCGTGGTGATTAACATTATACTCAGACATGATGATTAGAAATATAAAAATTACATGGAAATTTCAGGTCGTTACAATAATCCCCTGGGAAGTGCATTTGTCTTCCTAGTAGCTTCAGAGAAGACATGCACATTAATTTTGTGCTTGAAATGAAATGAATAAGCAAGCGGCGAGCTGATTCCAAAGCACTCATACAGCTTGATCAGCAATTGGCCTAGATAATCACCTGGGAAGTGCATTTGCCTTCCTTGTAGTTTACCAATTGAAAGTTGCTTCAAGCAGTGACCAAGTCTTTCCTCTATAGGAAGAAAATGCACTTCTTGGGGGATTCCCTTGACCATGTCTTTCCTAACTAGTATTAGATCAAATGACTTAAAATTAAAGCATCTCACTTTAGACCTCAAAATTCTTTCCCATCCCCTATATCCAGTAGTTTAAGCATATAAATGCTTTCATCTAATTGCTGAACACTGTTCAGTCATACGATTTATAATGTCTTATTAGATGGGGCATCTCCAGCCACTGTGCTCGAGTCTGTAACATGGCATTTACTTACTACTTGCATGTGCATGAGTGGATGTAGACGCTCAATTCATGTTTTTTTAATAGTATTTTATCATCTCTTTTGCAGGTTATTATCATAGTAGGAGAAACTGGTTCAGGGAAGACCACACAGATACCACAGTATCTTCATGAAGCTGGTTACACCAAGCATGGGAAGGTATCATCTTGTTCCTTCATATGCAATTGCCATTGTAGATGCTAAGTGTCATTTTTCTGTTGTTCTAGTTGTCACCCTCTAGTGAATTATTACTCGTCAAAAATTCAAGTAGCATTTGCTTGTCATATTTGCTGTACAAATGGACACATGCAAAATTTTCTTGTTACAGTATTGGGCTTTTGGGAATCAACAACTGATGCAATTATTGCAACTTGCTCTGCTATTATGTTGATATTCTTTTTGTGGTATAATTTGCCTAAAGTTGTAGTTAAATTCCATAATTTCTTGTTTTAACTGAATCTTAATTCTAGTGATTTAAGAAGAGAGTCAAAACAGGAATGACCTCGAAAACCAATGTAACATGCATTTGTATTTACACACAACTAGACATGCCTTTAACACTGATTCTTTTATGATAACTGATATTACATTGAAACAACAATTAGTGTGTCACCAATAGGGCAATGGCCCAGTGATGCGTGCATCCCCTACCTCCCATAGGGTCATTTGTGATCCAAGAAAAATGATTGGGAATGGCGCTGGTTTTGTCCCTTATACATATTTATCTCAAAAGTCAATTATGCCTTGAGTTCTTAATGTTGACAATTACATCCAAAGAAACACTGGGTGATGTTGTGGTGTTTTTATTATTCCTTAATTCTACTTGACAATGACTTGAACATGGAAAATAATGTGCTAAGATGGGCAAAATTAAAAGTGTGCCAATTTACTTCAAGAGATAACCACAGGTTTTGCCTAAATGATTTGAGAAAGCTGGTGTCAACATGTTTGACATTTTTGAGAATATCAACTTTTTTTTGTTGCTTCTTACAGGTTGGTTGTACACAGCCAAGGCGAGTTGCTGCCATGAGTGTTGCTGCTAGAGTTTCTCAAGAAATGGGTGTGAAACTTGGGCATGAGGTGTGTGGTATCTGTTATTACTCTTGGTCTCTATTTTTTACTCATGTTTTTGTTTATTTTACCGAGTGTAGGTTTATATGCGTTCTCACATCATGCACTGTATGATGTTATATTCATTGTCACTTGGATTGCTGTTGGTAGAATTGGGCTCACATGCTTATACATTTTAGGATTGAATAATTTATGCTACACTAACCCTCAGACATGTGCAATATGCATGGTCTGTTGTACCTTTTATCTTCCTAATCTTTAGGGTCTTTTAATGTGAATCTCAGTTTTATTAATGAAACGCTACTAGGAATAGTGGTTCTGTTGCATTCCCTGCTAATGTTCCATGCCCGAAGGGGCTTGGTGTTGGTGGAGTGATAACACTGAAAGAACCATATGAGACTTCGATACCAATTTATTTATACCATGTAAGTGCTTTCACTCTCATACTTCCAAGAGGAAGGTGCAACCATTTTCCAATACTGCCAAGAGGAAGGTACTGCCATATTCCAATTGCATTTTGAAACATCTGAAGTTGAGAAGTTTCAACCTCTGGTCTCAGTGAAAGTTTAGTGTTTTTTTAATATAACTTATACGGGTATTTCTGCTCCTATAATTGCTTATTTAGCTGCTTCATAAATGGTGCTTCATTTTTCACAGCATACATCCTAATGGAAGAGAGAGATCAGTTCATGTTCATTTCAAGAAGTCCTTTTAAGTCAAACTAAGTTCATATTACTTGTTATTCCACAAAGATGGGGCCAGTGTGTAGTGCCTTTTTTCTTTTTTAATCTCAAAGCACCACATTGCATTGCTAGACTACACATAAAACTCAAGCCTTGAAAATGATAAAGGCTTATGTTGGCTGTTTTAAAAGCTATAAAAATAGCAGTACCAGTGGAAGTGGGGGGAGCTCTAGCTGTGTCATATGGTGTGTCTACTCTAATCACTTTCGGCGATGTATCAAAAATGAATGTCATGGTTACACTCATGGGTGCATGCGTATGTGTTATCTTTATCAACACTCACCAACTCTTCTCTATCTTATTCAATTCTTTCTATACACGTTCTAGTTACAGCATCATAATAAACCTTGCCATGCATTCCCTCAATAGCTTTTTGAGCTTCCCCCTTAGTCTCGCAACAAATGATATTAAAACTGTTATTCAGAATAATGGTTTTGATTAAAATCGTGATTCAGAATAGCGCTTGTGTTAAAACCGTGATTCTGAATAATGGTTTTGTTTAAAACTGTGATTCAAAATAACAGTTGTGTTAAACTATGCTATTTTCCCAATGTTTTTTTTAAACGGTGTCATTCCCCTAAAATTTTATCCTAAATGTGTTATTTTTCATAGAAGTTCTAATTTTTAATATATGAATGATAATGACAAAAGAATTTGATTAACATATAAATTCACTTTCCTAAGTTCTTCCTGTATATGAAAATAAATTCTTTGAACCTAACTACATAGTCTTAGAAATTTTTAAACGAATGAAGAAAAGGATTACAAATACAAATAAAAGTTCTGTGCCTTTTAAGTGGTCAAATATATTGGATTTATGGCTGATTTGGAAAGGGAGATACATATTATGTAACCCATGGATTTTTTTTTTTTGGGTAAATATGACATAGGAAGAAAAGGCAAAAAGATTGCAAATGCAGTCAAAGGCTGGCTGGCTATCTGAATTATATTGCTATAAAAGAATGAAGTCTTTTATATCAAATGCCAAAACATCTTTGTTACAGCTGTGGCAGCCCTTAAATACTAAGCAAGAAATTCTAGCCCTTAAAAATAACTAAATCTCAGCCATCAAACTAACATGATAACTAATACATAAATGAACTAGTAAAGGAAAAGCTGTAATTATGTGAAAGATGCTAGGTACACTAAAATACCATGCTACTTGAAATTAAACTACTATATAGGATCTGCTCCTATATCAAAATGACTTAAACCTAAATCATGCAGTTGGCTTTGAAGGCATGTTGCAATGATCATTGGTTGGACAGTAAATAAAGACACAGAATGTTCACGAAAAAATTAAAAGAGTGACTTGTTTTTGCGAAATCTAGCTATTATTATGGCTTAAGGTGTGCTCATATCATTATTTGAGATTGTCTATTATCACAGACTTAATAGGACTCGAAAATTCTAGCATTTAAGACAGGGAAAGCTTAATTTGTGGAAGTATGTTAGAAATGGTAATAACCTACTATTAAATAACATTTAACAGTAAATGGCTTTCATGTTATCTTCAGGTTGGCTACTCCATTCGTTTTGAAGATTGCACATCAGATAAGACTGTTTTGAAATATATGACTGATGGAATGCTCTTGCGTGAATTTCTTGGCGAACCAGATCTGGCAGGCTACAGGTGAGCTATGTCTCATTGTCTTATTTGTGGTTTTGATGTGGTTGGTTCCACTGGCTTACTAAAGCATTTTTTGTTTTATTTCAAATTAGTGTTGTGATGGTGGATGAGGCACATGAAAGAACTTTGTCAACTGACATACTGTTTGGATTGGTAAAGGCAAGTAGATTCTTTCAACTTTATAGCTATAATTCATTTATATATATCTATGGATGTATAAAACCATGACTGTGTATATTCTACCTGATAGAAAGAAGGTACAGATTCTTTTGCTCATTCAGTACATTAATGCGTAATTTATTTCAGTGCCTGTAATCCGTGAATATATTCTAGCAATGTCAGATCTGTAGGAACAGTATTACCACATTAGGATTACATCTCTAGGAACAAGTTTACCAACGTTAGGATTACTTATTTTTGTACAAGTACTGGTTAAACTCTTGATCATTACCTGATTGTTCAACCATCCATGTTTCTATGTGATAGGATATAGCCCGTTTTCGACCAGATTTAAAGTTGCTTATTTCAAGTGCAACACTTGATGCTGAGAAATTTAGTGATTACTTTGATTCTGCTCCAATTTTCAAAATTCCTGGGAGGAGGTTTCCTGTCGAGATACACTATACAAAAGCCCCGGAAGCTGATTACTTAGATGCAGCTGTTGTAACTGTACTTCAAATCCATGTGACACAGCCGCCTGGAGATATTTTAATATTTCTCACTGGTCAGGAGGAAATAGAGACAGCTGAGGAGATTATGAGGCATAGGACAAGGGGTTTGGGTACAAAAATTGCAGAACTTATTATTTGCCCTATATATGCTAACTTACCCACAGAGCTCCAAGCTAAAATATTTGAGCCCACTCCTGAAGGAGCACGGAAGGTAGTCCTTGCAACAAATATTGCGGAAACATCCTTAACAATTGATGGGATCAAGTATGTCATAGATCCAGGTTTTTGTAAGATGAAATCATACAACCCTAGGACTGGGATGGAATCTTTGCTGGTCACACCCATTTCAAAAGCTTCAGCAATGCAGCGTGCTGGCCGGTCTGGACGAACTGGTCCAGGAAAGTGTTTTCGGTTGTATACTGCTTACAATTATCTTCATGACCTGGAAGATAATACAATACCAGAAATACAAAGAACTAATCTGGCCAATGTCGTGCTCACTTTGAAGAGTCTTGGAATCCATGACCTAATAAATTTTGATTTTATGGATCCTCCACCCTCAGAGGCATTACTTAAGGCTCTGGAACTGCTCTTTGCACTGAGTGCGCTAAATAAACTTGGTGAGTTGACTAAAGTTGGTAGAAGAATGGCTGAGTTCCCCCTTGATCCCATGCTGTCTAAAATGATTGTTGCTTCTGACAAGTACAAATGCTCAGATGAGATAATTTCTATTGCTGCCATGCTTTCTGTTGGAAATTCAATCTTCTATCGTCCAAAGGACAAACAAGTTCACGCTGACAATGCCAGAATGAATTTCCACACTGGAAATGTGGGGGACCATATTGCTCTTCTTAAGGTTAGTTACATATGTAACACGCTAGGAATGGATTCAAATGCATATAATTATATGTATACATGCATGTGCACACACAATTACATGCTGTACTAATATAGGCACAATGGTTTGTACATCACACTTGTTTATGCATGTACACGTGGTAGAGATGCTTATCAATCTCAATCACCCCCCCTCCCCCTGCAAGCTGAAATCTAATAAAAAAATTAAGAAATAAAGGTTTAGATCTATGAGTTCCCTTAAAAAAAATAAAAGTGCACATGGATAAACAATTCAAATATGAACTTATTGGTCAATGAAAATGTTGATAGAACTTGCCTTTTACTTCCTAAAACTGAACTTATTGGTAATTTTCTCAGTTTACTTTAGAGTGGATATGCAATATATTGCTCTGATTTTGATAGATTTTTATGTTACTTTTTCAAAAATTATGATATGAATTGCATTATCATTGTGGTTTTCCCTTTTATTTTATGAACTACATTTGAATTGCTCATTTTACTTGATTCAAGGTGTCCAGAATGGTTGCCTCACCATGTTTGTTGCTGATGTTTTTAGGTGTATAATTCTTGGAAGGAAACTAATTATTCGACACAATGGTGTTATGAAAATTATATTCAGGTATGACTCAATATTTTAGAATGGCATATTGTCATCTAAATTCCTGATTCTTTGGTGCTATGTTACCCACTGTGAGTGTTCAAAATAGACACGAGTCCAAGTTTCGTGTTAATTGAAATTCCAACTGTTGAGGCCTCTGATCCATAAAATGGGTGCAGGTTCCAAAATAGTCCTTTTTCTCCCCCTGTTCTGGATAAATAGTTCTTTGCATGCTGGTATATCAGGACACTTGAGCCCTTCTAGTAAAACCGAACATGAATTTGTTCAAGCAGCACAATGTGCACATGGCATCTGGAGATCTGACTTGAATTTCAAATAGATTGCTCCCATTGTGATTGAAAAACTAAATATAGCCTCCAAAGCCAATTCTCATAGAAGTGCAAATTTGACAATATAGTTCATCTGACACTCAGCTTAGCCCTTCAATTTTCTTTTTAGCGATATCTGATCTGTAGAACCTTGTTACCCATGGTCTCCATGGTATCAGGTAAGGAGTATGAAGCGAGCCAGGGATGTACGAGACCAGTTGGAGGGCCTTTTGGAGAGGGTTGAAATTGAGCTATCATCCAACTCCAATGATTTAGATGCGATAAAGAAGTCCATAACTTCTGGTAAATTTACTAGCAATAACTATTACTATTTATTTGGAGTCAAAATACTCACGTGATCTTCAGTATTTAATTCAACTCTAATCGTCCTTTCCAGGTTTTTTCCCCCATTCTGCTAGGCTACAGAAGAATGGATCCTACAGAACTGTGAAACATTCACAGACGGTTCACATTCATCCCAGCTCAGGGTTGTCGCAGGTGAGATGTGTTTTGGCTCTGTTTGGCCTTGCTATTATGCATATTAGTGTGCAGCTTTGGTCTAGCTTTTAAAAGTACAAGTGTTTGGTAAAGAGCTTGCTTTTTGAAAAGGCAAGCATTATATCTCATAAAAGCAGGTAAAAGATGCTTATGAGAGAACATCACCTTCTACTGCTTCTATTATAATCAACTAAGAGGGGTGCTTTGCTTATAGGCACGCTAAACAGACCCTTTGTCATTAATGATTCTTTGTGTGGATGGCATATCAACATATTCAAAATAGATATTCTCCCTGGTTTTCTGTATTATACTTGAAATGAGTTTGAAGTAAACCGCCGTGGCTTTTTATTTTCTTAACTTCAGGATGACATCTTCCATTGAAAAGATTTGTATGCTATCCAGGTAGGGAATTTCCTATGGGTGAATCTGGTTTTTATCTGGTGTAGTTGCTGCAAATAATTTTGGAATGCTGATTTCCAAGAACCAGATAGTTTGCATAAACACTAGGCATAAGCATATATAGACCGGGATGCTTGTTGAACCGAGACCATTTTTGGGATTAGGCATATAATGACCATGGAAACTGTTCATAAATCTCACAGATGTTGACATTTCTTTGTATCCTGATCTATCTGGATTTTAAGTTGTCCAAGGAACCCAAATGCTTGCGCTAAACTTTTGCACAATGTTAGAAGGCTTTAACCTGTGTGTTAAATAGGGAAATTTCCTTTTTGTCATCTTCACTCATCAGTTGGGCATGTAGGCTATAAGTATACTTGTTATAGATTTTTTCCTTTGATAATATTGTTCCAATAAAAGTCATATTGTGCGTAAGTTTGTCCTGAAGTGTTTTTTTCTTCTCTAATGCACTCCACCATAAGCTTGTCCTGAAGTGTTTTTCTTCTCTAATGTGCTCCACCATACAAGCGTTTTCTTGGTTGGGGAAATTGACAAGGAGTCAAGTACATATCAGGCTGCATTTGTTATTTCAACTCATACAAATCCCATTTTCCAAGTAGTGTTTTCTTGTGTGTTTATATATTTTATTTATTTCAATGCAGGTGCTCCCAAGATGGGTTATATACCACGAGTTGGTTCTTACTACTAAGGAGTACATGAGGCAGGCAAGTTTTACTCATCTAAAACACACATTTCAGATATTACTCCCATCAACAAGGGCTTCACTTGGAAATTGGAATATGTTTTGGGTTATAGCTGAAATTTGGAACACGAATTGCAGGTAACGGAACTAAAGCCAGACTGGCTGGTAGAAATAGCTCCCCATTATTACCAGATGAAGGATGTTGAAGATCGTATGCTCTCTTTCTCTCTCTGTATATTTGCGTGCATGCTTGCGTGTATTACTGAAAGGCCTGAATATTATTGCTGTTCAAGCTTGCAATGAGAACACAACTTATAAGCCAATACCAGTCAAGAATAAACAACATAGTAAACAGATAAGATGAGCGTCCACGAATGCCAAGTATAAATAGCTTACCCTTGCTGGAAAGTGATTGCCTTCGGCATGTTATTGAATGGCCAGATTTGGCCAACAATGATTTGTCGTCTTGAGCGGGCTTAGATTGGAATTCTTGCTTCCATTTGAGAATTTAAAATGGAACTCTTTCTGAATATCTTGTAGAGTAAGAACATGATGCATGCAAATTAGATGAAAAAAGCTTGTTCTACGTGCATGCATCTATCATTAGGACGGTTGAAATCTTGTTATTAGCTTGCAATGATGGCAATCCACAATTGTTTTAATTTATCGTACCGAAGATGCGCTTCCTTGTGATATGACATTGAGCTACATTGTGTTTAGTGATATTCGGTTTTATGTTTGGCAGCGGGGTCGAAGAAAATGCCACGAGGGCAGGGACGAGCATCATCGCAGCAGCTGGGTTCATAAGATACGAAGAGTATACGGGAGCTTGCAGCTGGGTTCATAAGATATGAGGAGTATACGGGAGCTTGTCAGGGGCCCTAGAGTTATTTGTGGTCTAGGAATACAAGACGTAAATACAATTTTGCAGACAATTTGACATCGTATGTAGGGATAGTAATTTCATCTGAACCAATAGATACTGACCTGAAATTTGGATAGTTACCATAATCAATGATTAATGAAAATCCCATCCTTACTCTGACCCGAGATATATACATTTGTATTATGTATATATAGAACATTTATGGAGAAGGCAATTGCTTTCAGGCAAGTTATGTATTATGTCAATATTGTAACTAAAATACGGATTCAAATATAACACTTGTGATTTTGAAAGTCATGGATCATACAAGTCATCACAAAAACAAGAAGTTATATACAAGTTGTTATTAGTTCTTAGGGAGACCAAATTGTTACATCTTGATAAACTAATTAATCAATTCAACAAATTCATATTTCCAGGGAGGGAGTATGAACTTTTTTTATTTATTAAAATTTAAATATTTTTTAGTGTTTTTGGATTGTTTAATATGCTGATGTTAAAAATAAATTTTAAAAAATAAAAAATATTATTTTTATAATTTTATCTATGAAAAATATTTTTAAAAACAATTATTATCATATTCTCAAACATCTTTTAATATTATAATTATCGAGCACTATCTTCTCAAAATTTCTTCATTAGCATCATACATTTATTATGCAATATAACAAAATGTATGTAACATAACGGTGTGAATCAACACTTTAAATATCTATAATAATTATACAAAAGGATTAAGATAATGATGAAAATACCTGTTAAAAATTAAAAAAATAATTATAATGCTTATCACGACATGCACAACGAAGCTATCTCTTGAAAGTTAAAGAGAGTTTTGAATTTAACTATAAAGTTATAATTATTAAGTTCAGAAGCTGCTACCTAGTATTATAATCACTAGAAAACTTAATGGTCTGCGAGAGTCTCGGTAAGGGAACTTGTTGTTCAAAGAAAATACACATTACCCCTAATGCACTTTACCTAAGGTAAGCTGTATTGTTAATCAATTGTTTTTACTAGGTCATGTTATTTATTAGTCTCATCTAAGACAAATCTTCTTTCATGAAAAAATCTCTACCTTATTGGATTAAATTATAACCGTTCTAAGTCTAAGATTTATCATGACATTTATTTCCTATTTCTAATATTTCAAGTAACAAACTAGTTATTATGAGATTTTTGGTATTTTGATCAAAACTTAATGGATAATCATAAATCGATTATGATATCCATTGTTGTATTTTTAAAACATGATAGAAATATAATTTTTATCTTTTTTAGAAAAATATGCATGAAAACAATCCTTAGGATGTAAGAAAACAAAACATCTTTTTTTTTTTGTTTTTTTAAATAAATTTCAATTTTGAAATTTTGGATTTTTCTATTTTTTATAGGAGAAAATAAGATATTTTAATATTATGTCTATATCTTATAGTGTAAGTCTGCAATTTGATATTAGATAAAATTATTATAAAAACACACAACAAATCCACATATAATTTTAGAATGGTCTTTAGAAAAATTATTTTTTTAATTTGTTTTAAGTATTATTATCTTTTTTTTTTAATACACGGGCTGCTCAAGCACGAAGCCCAAGCATGACCCATTAAGATTGGGTTGGGCCAACTAATAACCCAACAATCTTATCTTCTTTTTTATATATAATAGGCTGGACGTAACCCAGTTGTGTGGGCTGGGTTGAGGGTTTAGCCTACAAAACTTAGTAATTGGCCTCGTCTAATGACTAAATTGTGCGGCAAACTGTAAAACATGAATTATAAGTCACTTTCTGCATGGTTACACCCAGAAAGAAGAAGAAAAAAAGGAAGGGCGATGAAGGTGGTTACTTGGTGTCCAGGAGGGGGGGAGGCAGCATTGGTTGCCTTTGCTAGGAGGTCCAACAGGGAAATGGTGGAGAAGTTAGCGATTGACGACTACTACTCGAGTTGCTGAAGCTGCTAGAAGTGCTGGTGGTGGCCTTCTAGCTGGTAGTGTGGCTGGTAAGAATCATTCACGGTGTTGGTATTGGAAAAGGAGGATGAAAAGGAAACAAGGTTGGTTGGTAAAAAAAATGGTGTAAAGGCTAATTTTTTGGCTAACTTTCCACCCAACTTTATTGCCCCTCAATACCCGAAATCCACTTCTATTTATAAAGGGTGGAAGAGGAACATCTTGTTTTTATCGGGGACCAATCTTGGTCCTTGATTCAAGCTGGAAGGATCTCAATTGTTAGTTTAAAGTTGTCATTATGATTTATAAAAATCAGGTTGTTAAATGCTGATCAGGTTGGCCTATTTGAGGGCAGTACCGCAACAACTATAGAAGCAATTAGCCAATAAGAATTACATTAGGATGTAGTACAATATCATGGCATAATAGTGGTATATGGTTTGTTTGATTTGGTTAAGAGGCAAATCATTAACTGCTTTAAAAAAATAGCAACTTGAGCAGCCTTTTCATGTACAAAGATAGAAGATGAACAATAGCTAGACAAGTCATCTGTCTTTCTCTCTTTTTTTTTGTTGTTTCTGTTGGTCAAAAAGATATTATTTTTATAAAAATGAGTCGTTTCATTTAAATAAAACGACATTATTTTCACTACTTGAGGTTTTAATTAGGGATTTGACTAAAGTTCAATTTAGTCATTTGGTTTTTTATTTCTTTTAGTTGTACCCGCACCCTTAATTGACTTAAAATTTTTAATTTTATGTAATTTTACCCTTATCTAATTCCAATATCAATCCCTAATTTCAATGTCTTTTTTATTTTGGTAATTAGTTTAGATTTATGCAAACTAACTCGTAATTAATCATTAAACTTTCAATTTTATTTTGTTTCATCTATGTTTTCAAACAAATTATATCCCTGAAGTTAAGTGTCTTTTTCAAAAAAATCATTAATTATGAATTTCTTCAATTTAACCCTTAATTGACCTTAAACTTTGATTTTCTTGCAATTTTACCTCTCATTTCAATCAATTGACTTTGAAAAAAAATAAGTTTAGTCCTCTAAAATTCTAATCTTCTCAATTAAACCCAAATTGAGCTCCCAAATTTAATTTTTCATTAATTAAATAGCTACTAAAATTAGTTTGACCAATTAAAAGTATAATTAAGTCCTTGCACCTAATTAAATCTTTTAATTTGACCAAAATTAATTCTCAAACATAATTAAACTTTTAATTTGGTTCATGATTAAATTAAATTGGTCTAATTAAATCTTTGAACTTAATTTTCATGCAGATGACCAATTAAAAGTATAATTAAGTCCTTGCACCTAATTAAATCTTTTAATTTGAGCAAAATTAATTCTTAAACATAATTAAACTTTTAATTTGGCTCATGATTAAATCAAATTGGTCTAATTAAATCTTTGAACTTAATTTTCATGCAGATCCATCTAATAATCATTTAATTTGACATTCAATCTACATTGTCTCTCTAGGCTTGGGTACAATAAGACATGATTAAACTCCCAATTTAATCCAAAATTCTAGTTTGATTTTTCTATACATATTTGAAGCCCTCTCAACTTGCTTTCGCCATATGGTCAACTTTATTATTTCTATTCTTAATTTTCATAAGAAAAAAAAGAAGAGAAATTTAAGAGAAATAATCCAAACTGGTTTATGACAATGCCCAAATAATAACTATAGGCACGCTATTAGTTACTCTTTGTAGCTCATTTAAAAAAAAAGACAAATATTAAAATAAAAAAGAATATAAAATGGATCCTAAAAGTAAAGTAGTAAGTAATAAGATATTATTAATTACTTTTTAAATACCATAAAAGTTTTTATTAATTTTTTTCATTTGAAGTGACTAGTCTTGTCACTCTTCTTGATCTTCATTTGAAGATGGGAATTATATATATATATATATATATATATATATATATATATATATATATATATATATATATATATATATATATATATATATATATATATATATATTAACACATTAAGCAAATTGAAATGGTACTTTGATTGTAAGATAAGATAAGATAGTTTCGTAATTTTTTAAGTTGACTAAATTAGTCATCATACTATGCTTTAGAGAAATTGATGATTTACTATTTTATTTTTTGAAAATTCAACTTTGGTATAGTTTAATTTGAAGATTTGCCACATTTTGTCAAGTATATAATAATTGTCTTGTTTATGCAAGACTTTCTATGATAATTGATGATGGTGACTATAAGTATGGTGATATTCTTTCTACTTGAGGATCAGGAGAAATTTCTATAAATAAAAAGGAGTTGGATGCAAAAACGTAATTGATTATGCTACTCTTCTTGATTTTCATCATAAAAATACATATAAACATCTATGTGGAATGATCACTAAGTTATTACTTGAGTTGCAGCACTTAAGTTACATGGATCTGATTGTAAATCGTTTTGAAAAGAATGATTTCTCATATTTTGTTGGGTCCCTAAACAAACTAAGATACATGAGTCTCTTTGACAATTTTTAAATTGGAACTCTCTCAAATCAGCTTTGCAACCTCTCAAGATTGCAATTTTTTTTTATCTCAATTATAATTTTGATGTTAATTTTGAAAATATTAATTGTCACTTTAACCTTTTTTTCTCTTGAACATTTGAACATGAGCGAAAATGATCTCAGTCATGCCCCTAACTAGGTGCAAACAATTAACAAGTTTCTTCAACATTTAATTGGTTATTCAACAACCTTATTTATTTTTATCTCATAAATATTTAGAATATCAGTTTTGAAACCTCGACTGGCTTCCTTATCTTTTTTCTTTAGAGTATCTTGACTTGATCTTAGTCAAATCAATGACTAACTATGAGTGCTTACTAGGGTTCCTTACTTACATGAATTGCAGTAAAGTTTTTGTGATATTTCAAATATCATTCCTCCATCTCTCTTTTGTCAACTTTTCTAAATTTCTTGTTAACATTGATTTCTTTAACCATCTTACTTCTTTAATATTTTATTGATTATCCAACTTTAATAACACTTTAATTGTTCTTGACCTTTCATATAACATATTACAAGGTTCAATTTCAGATGCAAAGATGATTTTTTTTAGGAATCTTAATCTATCCTTCAACTGGTTACAAAGGCAGTTTGAGTTTATTTTGGTAGATATGCAGTTTAAATGAACTATAATTAAAAGAAAACAATGGCTGAAGAGTTGTCTTAATTTTTTCAAGACTTATATAAATGCATGAAGAGCTCACTAGAGATTTTAAAACTATACAACAATTGGTTTCATAGTTTACTGCTTGACATCATAACATTCACTTCCATTAGATTATTGATTCTCTCTTCGAATCAATTAAAAAGATCTTAGTAAAAAATTATTGGAAACCTATCTTAGCTTAAGGAATTGTATGTTGGGGGAGTTTTTTGAAAGGGACCGTGTATGAACCTCATTTCTCAAATCTCTCTAAATTAAATGTATTGAATACATCTGATAACTCCTTGTGACTCCCACTTTTCAAATTATTATATTTCTATTGTCTTGCAATTTGAGCTCTCATTTTTCTTAATAGCTTCGAAACCAAAATGATATATATTAGCTTGATATCTTTTTTGCTGAAATTTCAAATATCATCCCTAATTGATTTTAAAAGTTGTCTAATTCCAAGTTGATTCACTTAAACCTTTTTAACAACAAGATAAGTGGAATTTTGTTATATTTATTATCAAAATATTTCAACTTGCACACCATAAATTTGAGTTTCAACCACTTAGAGAGTCCACTACCACATTTCCCATTTGCATTGTCTCTCTCTAACAATAAGTTCTCAAGTTTAATTTTTCTTCCATGTAGGATTGCAAGTAGTAGATTAAATATCATTGACATCTCTAATAACCTTTTATCGAAGCTATTTAAGTATTTTGAATTTGACCAACAACAATTATTCAAATGAAATTCTTTGCTCACATAACTTCAGTGCTTAATGGAATCATCCCTATTAAGTGATTGTTAGGGTGTATTTATAAATGTGATTGTAATTATTTTTCAAAGTGTTTTTCATTTCGAAATGCATTAAAATGATTTTTTTAAATTATTTTTGAGATCAGCGCATCAAAACGATCCAAAACATAAAAAAATTATTTTTTAACAAAAAAAAATAATGTTTTTAGAAACACGATTGACCCGTGTTTCCAAACACTCTCTTAGAGAAGTTCAAGTAATCTAGAAAATGTAAATTAGCTATTGTGATAGAAATTGCTTTTGATAATTGGTTTCTTAACAAATCAAGTTATTCAAATTGTCTTAACCACCCAATCTTTTATGATATTACTATAATCAAATTATTTCCTAACAAGTTCAGTGAAACCAACTTTAAAAGTCCTATCATTTCTTCTTGAATTTTATATATTAATTTGTTTCATGTAAAATTAATGATCCTTAAAAGCCCAAAACTACTTTTATAATCATACTCCATTTCCTTTCAATCCTGAACTATTCTAATAAGGATATTTGAAAAAGTCACCATCAAGATTAGTTCCATTACTAGTTATGGAATTCTTACCGACTATTTTCTAAATTATAGAAGTAAGATTACTTTTTTAGGTGACAAAGATGTGGTATGCTTCCACTAAACCCATTAATTATAGGGAAAGGAATTTCATAGATGTCAGGCTTTCTTATATCCAATTTCTCTTTACAACTTATTTGTGATCATATCTAAAAAGACTAGACTATTGCAATTGCTTAAAGACAAGGTAATTTTTCGATAAAGCTATTATTGTGCAAATTCAATGTTATAAGAATGCTCATATCCTATAGAACTGAGAATTACACATGAATAATTGTTGTTTGTCAAATTTAGAATTCCTAGATTTTCAAAATTGTCTAAACAATCAAGAAGTCAACATGATAAGAGGTTATTTAAGAGGTTAAGATATCCAAGGTTATACCTCCCATCTCACATGAAATACAAACTAGCCCTAAAAAGATATTGTTAGAAATACAAAAAGTGCCACACAACTTCATAGAAACGATGTTGGTGAATCATCAAACTAGTTGAAACTCAAATATATGATTTGGAGGATGCGATATTTTGATGAGAAATCTAGCAAATTTTCAATAGTCTTATTGTGAGGAAGGTTTAAGAGTTTTAACTTGGAATTAAAAAAATTCCAAAACCAATTAGGGATGATATCTCAAATTTCAGCAGAAGAGAAACCAAGTTGAAGTGCATCATTTTGATTTCGAAGCCACTAAGAAAAATGAGGCCTAAATTACAAGATGAAAACAACATTCGATCCAATTGAAAAATGAGAGCTCAGTTAAACTCGAATTTCAAAGCTATGGACTTATGAGTTAAATTCAATATATATAACTTGAAAAAAAATTTAAAATAAGCTTCAAACAGCGCCCTTGTACAAAATTCTCCTAACATGAAATGAGCTGAGATACGCTTCCAACACTTGCAAAAACATTTCCACTTAATTGATTGTTATTGATCCACTACTCTCTCAATAATGAAAGCATCATAACATCGATATCAATGATCCAGTGAGTTGATTGCCACTCTAGCCTAAGGAAACAAGTTCAAAACATTGTCCAAATCTTTTCGATAAAAATCCATTTAATTGGTCAAGAAAAATCCAACTCTTTTATGGAAGTGAATCTTGTGATGTCAGGCAATGAACCATAACATTGATTGTTATATTGCCAAAGATTCTCTAATAAGCTTTTTATGTATTTATAAAAGTCTTGAAAGAACTAAGAAAGTTCTCTAGTGAGATTGTCTTGTCCCAAATATAATGCACTTGAATTGCATATTAGCCTAAATGATCTCGAACTTCCATGTAATTAGTTAATGGATGATTCAAGAATCATAAGAGAAATTATGTTTGTGAAAGCATATGAAATTGAACCTTGTAATAAACTATATAATAGGTCAAGAACAGTTAAGTTATTATTGATGGTGGACAACCTATTGAATATTAAAGTAAGATAGTTTTTTTGAGAAATCAATGACAGCAATAGATTTAAAAATACTTGCAAGAGAAATAGATGGAGGAATGATATTTGAAATACTACAAAAACTTGAATACAGTTCATGTACACGAGGGAATTTGGCAAGCACTAGTAACCAATCATTGGTCTGATTAAGATTATTTCCACTCAGGTTAAGACTCTAAAGAAGAAAGATAAAAAAAAACCAGTTAAGATTTTCAGAATTGATATCTCAATTATATCCAAGATCAAGATAAACAAGGTTATTACTAAAGTTTGGACAACCAATTCAAAGTAGAAATCATATGGTTGTAAGAGAGAGAGTGACAACAAGGGATTTAGAAGAAATTATAAAGGAATGAGAGAAAGGACAGAAAGATAACAATCATTTAATAATAAAACTTTTAAAAGATAAAACTGGTTAACCTCTTGCACCCAGTCAATGGCTTAACTAAGATAATTTTTATTCAGGTCAAGATGTTACAGAAAAAAAGAAAGTTAAAGAGATAGTTAAAACTTCCAAAATTAATACTAGAATTATAACTAAGATCAAAAGATTACAATCTTGAGAGGTTGCAAAGCTAATTTGAGAGATTTACAATTAAAAAATTATCAGAGATTCTAGTATTTCGATATTCTAGTATTTCGATTTGCTTAGGGATCCAATGAAATATGAAAAATGATTCCCTTCAAAATTATTTATACTCAAATCTATATAACTTAAATGTTGAAACTGAAGTAATGAATTAGTAATCATACCACTTGGATATTCATAGATATTCTCCTAATGAAGAATAACTAACCAATTATGTTGTTCCATCCAACTCCTTACTATTTGCAATAATCTCGCTTTTCCACTTCACTTTCCTAGTAGAAAGAATACCACCATACTCATGGTCACCATTAATAATTATTATAGTAAGTCTTATAGAAATATCAGAAGGCATTGGTTGATATTATAGAAATGCTTAAAAAAACAAGATATTATTAGATGTTTGGTAGAATGTGGCAAATTTTCAAGTTATACTATACCCAAGTTATTTTTTAAAAAAATAAAATAGCTCCCCACACCATCTTCTTTATAACCAAACCAATAATGTTCTTCCTGGACAAAGTTCAAGAATGTAAACGAACAAATTAAACATAGGTAATCATAAAAACAAATCCAATCACTGCTGACCAACAATTACTCAAGCAAGAATGGTTAAAAATCCAAAAGTTAAATAATTTAAAGCTTGAACGACATGTAGTTTTGGCTTGTTCTCCTTTCTGGAAAACCAGTAGGCCAAGTTCTAGAGAATTAATGAATGGATATAATTGCTTTTTAGTTTATACCACGATTTCTAAACCAACGAAGAAGGCAAAAGAACAATACCTAGTAGAGATTTAACTTGATTACTCTATAAATTGCCTAAGAAATCCCACTCGATATCCTTTGAAAACTGCATTCAAAACCCAAAAAAAAGCACCAATAAGTTAGTATCCTGAGCATAATTTTAACATAATTAACTGTGAAGATGAGGAATCTTAAACAGAATTAGAAACCTGGGGTGCTTTTTCTTTGAATTCCGGCGGGTAGTTCTTGCCAAAACAACGGCTACCCATATCGGTGACTTGTCTAATTAGTGAAACTGGTCTGGCCTTGGTGATAGCCACCACTCTGATCTGCTGGCAACCATCAACTGGCCTCTATGCTGCCTAAGAGGAACGGCATAGAGCATAGCAGAGAGCCACTGTCGCCACTTTCTCCGCTCCAGATACATTGAACCATATGTGTTTTCCCTGAGATTAAAACCTACGAATGATTAGTTCCCATATCCTCACCACGCTCTCTTTGAGACCAAGGAGAATAGATCTGGACCAGCTGAAGACTTGCTTGACAGAGGAAAAAAATCAGAGAATCAACAAAGTTGACGATAATTACGGGACCGCCGGTGAATTCACTGCGCAAAAGATCACCATCTTTTGGCTTTCGTTGTAATTATAATATAATGATCCGTTTGTCTATTTATTAAATATCTTTCTCAGTAAATCACGGGAACTTTTTATTCATCCAATTTTAATTTTTTAAACATCAAAGAAGGGATGATCTTAACTCTCAAAGATGGAAGACTCATTGAAAGTTTCAGCTTGTCTCTAGAGATGAGCAGCACATCGTCATATTCATGGGATATCAACTTGAAGGCTATCAGGAAAATTTTACCCCATTACTGATGAGGCATGCTTGCTGATATGGATAATTATTAAGCCATGTTTTTCCATTTTTCCAGACTCCAAACAAGCTAGCCTCAACTTCTATCTCCTTAGCACGTCTGCTCTCCTCATAGACGCAGCTTGCAGCAAATTCAGAAATTTTTTAGCTGAATTCCTGGAAGTTCAAGGGGCTGCAGCCTCATATTGCATGGGAAAAAAGTTCATCCAAATTATTCAGATTAAGAGTTAATTAGAACAGTATTTAGCTACCAATTGTACACTGTCATTTCGTACTGCCACAAACAAAACCAGCCAGCCTAACCCTGAATTTTATATTTTTCTGAAGTTGCTTGTGCAACAGATCGACAAGTTAAACCTATGAATTTTTTGGACAGGTTTCCAGTTACAAAATTGACAAGCAAGTATAGAAGGATACAGCAGTAGTTCCCATCCATTCTCGATCTCATATAAAATTCATCAAAAGCTCTAACATTTCACTTGCATCTGTAGATGATATATTCGTCTGTGAGCAATAGAGATCTTAGAAAATTTAAACCACTGCTTTAATGAACATTCTGATTGTGAAGAATTTATACATGCAGAACTGGTTGCTGCAGTTCTCCTTTAACGAGGAGATTGTGTTAGCTTGAAGCCCCTGCCCTAAACTATTAAAAGTTGTCAGGCATGATTCCAGTTTACTACCATCCGTTGTAAATATTTGCTACATTGATAAAACAAGAGTTCCTATCACTCTATCAGCCAGATTGGTTGTCTAGAATTCAGACAGTGGAAAACAAACAAGAAAAACTCACAAGATCATATCTTGCAACCGCGATGCTGAACCTCCAATAAAGTTGTGTTTGTTAAGGCGACCAGCCGCGTGGTTGGCCGCTTTAAAAACGAACCCTAAATGTTTAACCACCCACCACTGCAAGCTACTGACAGAAAGAAACGATATAACAAAACATCAGTAAAAAGAATATCCATGACCAAATACCTCCGAGGATAATCAGAGGACATAACTACCAGCTTAATATCCACAACATGCGATGAAAAATCCTATGTACAAGACTTACGGGTAGTTAAGAAGAGGTTCAACTGGTTAAAACTAGTAGTCTGACCATTAAATGATTCTCTAGTGCTCTCTTTGTCGGGTCTGAATTGGAAGAAATACAAAATATAATTTGTCAAGACACAAAACATTGTGGATTCAAACAGTATAAATATTCATTTATTCTTGCCAAAAACACTGAATAGGCTTTCAATTGAGGGTACATCTGTTTTTTCCAGAGGATATATGATATTTTTACTACAGTTTAATGATTATTTTATTTTTAAAAGCTAAAAAAATAAGCTTTGAGTGGCAGCTCTTTTGTTTTTGACAAAAAAAGTAAAAAGCTTAATATTCTCTGTTTTTTCTTTTTTTTTAAAAGCAGTAAAATAACAATATTACTCTCAAATTCCAAAAAAAACTGTTTATGAAGATATTTTTTTATCTTTTCTAATGTTTTTAAATTGTTTTAATACGCTATGTCAAAACTAAATTTTAAAAAATAACCAATACCTTCATGTATTAGTTTCAATGCTTAAGCTGTAGCTTTATTCTTAGATTCCTCTAAACCCGAAACAAACAAAGCAAGGAAGCAAAAGGCAAAAGGGACGTGCACCCTTAAAACGAGCCCCCAACACCAGTACGTCGTATTATATTTTGATCCCTAAATCTTTCGACTGAGCTCCTAAACCAGCCAAACTAATTACATTTAAACACTTTTTTTTCCTTTTCAGCCTGTGGTCTTTAATACTTACGCAAGTTCTTGATTGATTCTGTGTGCAATCGTTTGCTGACGATATGATTGTTGTTTCAATAGTCACCCACTTGTTTAGCTAAATGTGTGCAATCTCCATAGATTCGATTCTCCTTGATCATATTCATCAACGAGTTTGCCCATCAGTCTGTTTCCAGCGTAGAAATATTTGTTCCTGAAATGAAGAATAATTTACATACAAGGCAGGCAGCCTCGGACTTGAACAGAGGTGATGAAGTGCTAGAATTGCAGTGGTTGGACTCTGACAAAGGATACAATGATATGAATCCATCAGCATAATAAATACTTCATTCTTTCGTAATCTATTACATGGATAATCAACACATTATATGGATAATCAACACCTTTACTAAAAAACTTTAATTTGTTTATTGATATAAGTTAGCACTATAAATACTTGAGAACATTTACAAATATTGTTATTACTTATAAAAATAATTAATATAATCATATTAATAATTCAAAATAATTTATAAATAATAAATCATCCAATTAGAGCTTTTTTTATATATAATTTCCAGTTGAATAATAAAAAAAATTTAAACTATACTTATTTGAAATAATATTAATAAATTCTTTAACTTTAACAATTATTTTATATTTATTTAATCTTTATATTAATATTACATCTCAAAATTTTTTTTTAACAGTTTTGTATAATTAACCCCTACGTAAATCTATCTTAATGTTATCGGATTATTAATTACTTTAATATTTTTATATTTAAAAAAAACATTAATTATTTCGTCATATTACAAATCGAGCCTTTCATGGCCTACTCTACAGGCAGCAGGTATTATCTGTGGAAATGCAATTTGTAAAATAGAGAAATTCCTTTGTGCCTAGCCAGGCTGCACAAGTTCCTAAAGATTCTGTAGAAAAAAGGCATCCTACTTTTATTTCTGTCGATTAAAAAAATTTGCATAAATCACCGGAAATTACTATCATATTTTTACTTCTATTGACTGACAGGTTACTGATATACTCATTGTGGTGGTTTAGCGGGGAGGAATGTAGAAAATTCCATGTTATATCTCTCAGTGAAAGTGCCATTAAACTTCCCGGAAGTAGACAAATCGGAGCCCTAACATCCTCTTTAAGCGACATCCTTATTCACTGTCTCCTTCAATGTTGAAAATATTAACAATTATTCCTGAGACTGTTCCTGTTTCAAACCAATGGGCAGCTTCTTCCTGGGAGATCTCCTCCCCCAAGCATGCTCTTGGGGAAAAAGATAAAAGTGTAAAATGTAAGGACCGGTAAACTTCATTGTAGGTTACCCGAGAATCACAGAGATTGGTACCAAGATCAGACAACGTCAGTTATTAAATGATGTCCTGGATATCTGACTATCAACTAGATTGTATTTGGTTAACGTACTGAGATAAAATAAAAAAAAAAGAAGATGAAAAACGGTAAAAACAGAGAACACATAACACTTTACACTTACTGTTTGAAAAGCCAGAAATTCACTTCAAAATTGTTTGAGGAACAAGTTTATTTTATGCCAGTAACTCAAATCAAACACATTTATATCACTTCTCATTTCTATCCTAAAACCATTTAACGAACACTCTTATTGGTACGGGTATACAGCTAGAGATAAATAATAGCTGCAGTGGCCAGCTTGACAACTGCCTATGCTTGATTGATTTTGCTTGTCACAAAGAAGTCTCCCAGAGGTAGAAGTTTCACGCGGGTAGACACTTGCGCCGAGCTTATTTCTTGAGATGAAAGCGATGTCGACATATGCTTGAATGGGAGTCTTATCTCCAGGGAACAATTATCGGATTATGATCAAAATAGAATGATGCTTAAAGGAGTGACAAGGGGGCAAAAGAGCTGCATGATAAGGCAATACCATTTATGTGAAAGAAGTTGCACAGGTTGACCTCTTTTAATCAAGATCATGATAAATGGTCGTTCAACTTCAATTCTTTAAGATGAGTCATTTCTGGATAAATGGCCTAAAAGATTGCTTCAGAAAACAAACTAGACATGTTTGATGGTTAGCGAGGGTGCAGGGAGTCGCATTTTAATGGTTTCTTCAGGGAGGAGATAGATGCTGTAGACAGTGCTTTGCAGTTTTTGTGAAAGATGATGTATAATGGCTGCCTTATTGTCAAAGCTCCTACAGAAGCAAGGTAATGTCTGTAACACAGACTTGACTCAGAATACAGCTAATATGGCTTATTGGTTATTTTCATTTTATAAATTTCTAAAGATGATGTCTCCACACAAGTACACGCATGCACATGAAGAGAGACAGATAGATGCGGGGGTTGCTCATATCAGGGGTGATCGGCTTCCATTATGCCAAGGAAGAAAAGGTTGTTCCGCTGGCTGCTCTGCTAATGGTCTCTGGGGAAAAACTAATAACTCCAGTAACACATCCCAGAGCCAAGATGGTTCTTCTGATCTGATTATGGTGCTTTGTGTATGATAATGCACGAGATTCGAAAGAAAAGCTAATCACCGATAAGATTACTTTAGCAGGCAGAAGCCACAGTGTTGAATTGGCCAAGTCCAAGTATAAGAAGTCAATCATAACATGACTAGAGAAGGCAATGGCTCAGCACGACAATCAATAGATGTTAATGAACCCCCTCAATTCAGTGAGACAACAGTCCTCACAGCCATGATCATTTCAGTATAGATGCAAATGTCACAGTTACCTCTAGTTTGAAGGCAGGTATATTCAGCTGATAAGACACTGGAAACGGCAGCATTTGTAGATATAGAAGGTACCGATGCTGGAGATAGGTTTCAACGGTTATCCTCAATGCTATGTGTATCTAAAGAACAGTGTTCGGGATGAAACAAAGTGAAGCATGAACCAGATCTACAACCCAACTAAAAAGACCTGAACGTACAATTGTGATAGCCTGTCAAAGTGAAGCAGCCAAATAGCTAGCCTGCATCCAAACCAACCTACTACACCCTCGTATCACCTATCAAGCCCGCTAAATAGTGGTAAAATTGCTTCAACAAAAAGAGCAGATCACTCCCTTGTTTCAAAAATAACAATATGTCAAATTCTATTCTCATACCAATAGTCTGAATGGACTTTGTTAGGCTTTTGGCAGTTCGCAAACCTCCCCTATCCAACTGAAACATTCAATGCAGGAACCTACTGAAAGAAATTCAAGGACTCTTAAATGGCTCAACTACCAACAAGAAATTCAAATCAAATAGGACAGTAAAAGTTATACTCTAACCCCAGCAACCCAATAAAACTTTGAGAGAGAGAGGTTGACAAATCCAGAAAATATATTTCCACAAAGAAAATCCAGTATGCATGATGAGTTACTTTGGATTAAGAAAATATGAAAACAGACCAAGCATGAAACCTTTTTCATTTCCTAGGCAAGCCATCTATTTCCTTCTCAACAAGTTTAGCAAGCAGCCAAAAAAATAAATAAACCGTGTGTGTGGGAGCGCAGGCATATGTGATATGTAAGGATGTGTGGATGTATGCAGATATCTATCAATTTCAGTGCTCTTTTCTTATGTGTTGTCTGTGTGCACATGCAATCATTTCTTCCTAATCCCAATACATAGGTGAGCGCAAATAACTATAAGTCTTGTAGAAGAGTCCTCACTGGATCAACTAGAAACAAATTCATCGGTATCCTCCAATATGCACACAGAGACAACCATAGGTAAATTAACACAAATAAAACTGCAATTATGTAACAGAAAGAACGTCGAATCCGAGTTGCTAACCATTGTCGAATAATTATTGAAAAACACACGATAATGTTTATCCTACTAAAAGTGCTGATTCCGATATTTGTGATTCTCGAAACAGCAAGGTTGTGGTATCATCCCCCATTACCATTTCCTGGTTTGCAAATCCTACAGAAAGTGGCCGTTTCCATGGTTTAGCCTGATTGATCGCTTTACAATAAAGTTTTCTTACATAGCACCTAACGGCCATGGACAACAAGAGGTCGAGCGGATAAAAAAGAAAGCAATAATCACCTGCAAGACCGCACTATTCAACGCTTTCCACGATGCCCGCCACCTGACCTTGCACCAGGATAGCGAGCAAATTGCAACCTTAAATGGACCGAATCACGGTCATGCTCATCAAATCTATAACCTGCAAAATCGAGCTTGACTATTTTACGTTGCACGATTAACCACGCTTTGAACGGCGAATTAGGGCATCGTTAGATAGCTCACTTAAGGCGTTGAAATCATTTATTTCAAGTACATACACTCAAAATATACCAAACATTCATCATCACTGTTTAACACACCCAAGTCGCATATATGGAACACCATTCGCTTCCTGACAGAAAAAAAGGCAATGCAAAAGCAGAAAGGACCAAGACAGCCCATCCACTTCCCAAGTATGGTCTGCGGCAGTGTTTTTTGTCTACCATATGCATATATTGAAACTGGGATAAGGAAAACGTAAGGCTAAACGTGGCGTGAGAGATTGACATCGGATCTTGCAAAACACAGTTAGCCATATGGATAAGCATACAGGCCTCAAATAGTCTGGCTAACCTATTTGACCAGTTAGGCTTAAAATCCATCAAGATTTGAAGACGAACTCAAGTCGGTTTACAGTATTGCTAGCAGTATATGAGGGTCAAAATGTCTAAATCCATCAATATGATCAATCAATTGCCCAGACTTCCAAGAAAATGACTCTCTAATGCATTTTCTATTATTCAACCATCTCGAAGCTGGCTCACATCCCTAAAATATATTCCTGCTACGCAGCAGTGAACAACCCCCAATAAAAAAAAAAAAAAAAAACATGCAAAAAGAATAGGTACATTATAAAAAACTAGCATGGAAAAGGAAATGTGAGATAAGTAACAGCTATGATGCTACGGGTCAGTAAACTGATATATGACTGAGACGTCTGATGGGGGGGAATACAGAGCATGTTAAGCTCACCTTGCAATGCATCCATGGAAGTGGCAGCATGTGCAGGACTCAAAAAGTCAACAAAACAGAGTACCAACGGATCTCCCCCAGGCTGCACATTTTAACAACCAGTGAATTCACTGATGTGCTATAACATTGACCCAGCAAATACTAAAACAATGAAAATCGATAATGATAATCATATTGACAATAATAACTAGGATAAACAGACTCACATGTCTTGATTCCTTGCTTACAAGTCTCACTTCTTTGTAGCCAACAAAAGGGCGAAAGATATCTGTTAATCCCAAGTGAAGGAACATAAAACAGATGGGAAAAGGTACCAGGGTACTGAAATTACATATGGAAGGCTAGGAAACAAAAATAGAAGGTAAAAAGGCCAAGCAATACTGTCAGTACATATGGAAAACAATCAAAGGATACGGGAAACTTCCCGACGTGTACAGTCAGAAGGCAAGCCCTCCACAAAAAGTGTGCTGCTAGCGTCAGGCGGAAGGGAAATCTCAGATCTTCCACTTCCTGTTCGCATTGACCTGTCTTTTACACTAGACCCTGAGTCCATGGATCCCATACTTACCATGCGCATATCATCAACAGGACGAACAGGCACCCCACTTACAGCTCTTGCAGACTGTCCCCCACTGTAAGATGAAATTGTCTGAAACATTCATTCAATTACTCAGATAGTTTTAATCAGGAGCCAACCAAGAAAGATAGAATTGAGTTAAAAAATGAAACAAGACCACCATTATCAAAGACATTATGAGCTAACAACATGTAACTTAAGAAGAATTTTGAACACAATTAATTTAGACACCTTTTGGGTATCTATTATTTTCTTATTAAATCCAGATTATGACCTTGTTTTGGCATTACAATCTGGTTTCATTTGTTCTACATTCTTCAGTGCCCATATAAAAGCAACTCAGCATGACATTCAACATAGGCTTTCATTGATGGGTCAAATAAACAGAAGTACTGTTTGTTCTCGCCCCCCCTCCCCTCCCCCCTCAATCACTTGATTTGACATGAAAAGAGATAAAGAATAACCAAGTACCCCACTATGCAAGTAACGGTCATAGGATGCTCCAATGGAGTCCGAATCTCTAATTACACGAAGAGCTCCTCTATCATCATCACGGGAATAATAACTGGATAGGTCACGGCCACTGGGTACATCTACAAGATCAAGAATGTATGCCAACAAGAAATAAACCATCAGAAGAACAACCAAGGAACATACAGCATGAAAAAGCATAAAAACAGAGCTAACATGTGAGTGAAAATAAAACAGTCTATAGAAAACAAAAGGCTCATAAACTGGTTTTTTCAACATAGAATTCAATAAGAACCGTAGATTACTACATTGCAGATAATCAAACTGCTGAAGTGACCAAGGCTGCACTAAAAAGGCAGAAAATAAACATAGAAATCCACCAATTTTGGGACTTTTTAAGTGCTCCAGTTAATATGCAAAGGAAAGGTTAAAACAAAAAAACTCAGTTAGAGGAAAAAAATCAAGAAAGAAGATTTCTTTTACTTGAATATAAACCCCAAAGACGATAAATTATCCAAAAACATAAATTTCCCATGTTATAATGCACGAACATCATAAAGGCCTCTAAAACCAACAGCAAAATTAATGAAAAGAATCAATCCTTTCAGCTTCCCATTCCTTTCAAAATCAATTAACACAAAGCTTTCAGCCCCATTACCAAACACATGGTTAAGCAGGAAATTATACACGTAAATCAACAAATACAAGGCACAAAATGTTAAGAGAAAAAAAAAAGGGATTGCAAGCATGAAAAGTAGAGGCTTTAATAGAGAATTAAAAAGAGATAAATATTAATTTTGAAGTCACACCGTAATCGGAGCGAGGGCGTTTTCCAGTGAGAGAAGGCATAGACTGCGGTTGCGGCTGCGGCTGGCGCCGCCGCCTGCCGTGAGTCGCCGACGTATCTCCAGTAACTATCCGCCATGTCTTAGAAAAAGAAGCAGTGTAGATGGGATATTAAGAGAACTGAAACTGGAATCGATATCATTACAAGAACAGGAAGTTAACTTGGATTTTATTGTCTTTGGTAATTGCATCTTCACCCTAAAGTTTGGAATCCCCATTGTCATCCTTGATGTTTCCCAATATTCCCAATTTGACCCCTAAGTAAGTGTTGCCAGTAATTTACTTCAAAGAGAGAAAATAGTTTATGAAATAAATAAAAAATATTTCTATATTCTTCTTTCTTTCTTTTTTATATATTTAAGAGTAAGTAATGAAACTCTCAAACCATTTATTTTTCTTTTTTTATTATGGATTTGAGAATATATTTGAAAAATAATTTTCTAAAAAATAAATTTTGAAAAACAAATATAGTTTAAATAGTGATATTCACAAATCATAATATATATACGGGTAAAAAGTTCTACACATAGTTTATTAACTTTATTTTTATTTATATAGGGAAAATATAATAAAAATATCTAAAAATTAAAAGGAAAAAAAGATGAAAAAATACTTGGTTTTCTTATAATTTTTTTATTTTAAGATAAAAATCAAACATCATTTTATAGTCTTATTAGCGATATAATTTAATTCATTAAATAAACATTTTAAATTATGTTTAAGATATAAATTTAGATGATCAATTGATTAAAAGGAGGGAAGAATATAGAATTAAAAAGGAATTAAATTTTTTTAAAAGCATCTCAAACTCAACCAATAAATTCAATATACCTAAGTTATAGTTAGCATTTACTTGAGGAATAACAGAGCATTGTTTGCTAATTAATGCAATAAATATAACTAGAATTAAAGAACTTGTAAACTGCAAGAAATCAAGTTCGTCCTCCACTTTTCGTTTTCTTGCACCACAAGTCATCTTGATGCAGTCACTACTTAATCATAAACAACTTGCCTTTCTTTTGATTCCAAAACATTTTTGTTTCTTGCTACAATTTGTTTAGATGAGATTCCGAGTATCTTTCCAAATCTCTTACAACCTTGTTTCGATAGAAAAAGAAGAAGATAGAAGCATCAATGGTGTTGTTCCGAAGTAACCTTATGAGCTGGGACATGGAAGTCAACCCATGACACCATTGGTGGACAAATCATGGATTTCATAGTTTTAGTCCCTAGGCTTTATCCATGTAATAACTTGGTCTCTCATGTTTAAAAATCTATAATAGAGCCTGTTTGTTTTTACATTTTAAAAATATTTTTAAAAATAATTAAAAAAAATTAGTTTTTTCTTTACTTTAAAATAATATTTTTTGGTATTTTAAAATCATTTTGATTTGCTATGTTAAAAAAAATAAAAAAATATTATTTTGATATATTTTTAAATAAAATATAATTTGAAAAACAATCATTACCATACTTCTAAATATTCTTTTAGTCTCACAAATCTTGTTGATGGTTATATTATTAATTAATTAATGCATTATGTTTTTTTAATCAAACCCCCACTGTTTATTTTTAATAATTAAATTGTCAAATGGTACATTTAGAATTTAGAAAACAACCACCAGATTTCTCAATGGAGCAAGGTCAACAAGAATCAAGGGACTAAAGTGTAAGATATCAAACATGAAGGAGCAAGTTGTGATTGCATTCAAAACCGCTGAGCTAAAGAATAATTTACTATTACGTTATCCATAGTACTGGTCAATCATGAGCTTGCACCACCTCATCAATCCTGTATTTATCGAGTTTCCTACCTTTTGCCTAGAACTTCCCTTCTTGTCTCTCTATAAATTTTGATCTCTAGACACTGATCATATCTTTCATAAACTCTCAAGACAGTGTCCTTCTGTAATCATCCTTGGACCAGATATTCTGAGGCATGAGAAGATCTAATCTCTTTTTATCTTCAATTTTTGCAAAGCTTGTTGTTATTCATGAGCTTATATTCGATAACTTCTGTTTTCTTTTGGTGCTAGACTTTGCAGCTATATACATGGCAGAATCCGGTGACTATCCCTTGTACAGCTGCAGGAATTGTAGGAATCCACTTGCTTTCGATAGTGATCTCCTCTCCAAGGCTTACAAGGTGACTAACAACTCATTAGTCAACTGATTCTGAATTGAAATCTGACCATAATACTCTTTGAGGTGAGTTTTTTATTTTTTTTTCAAATGATTTGGTGTGGCTAGGCAAGATCAGGGCAGGCATACATGTTCTCTCATGTGATGAACATCGTTTTGGGACAAAAAGAAGACAGGAAGATGCTAACTGGGATGTACACAGTCGCTGCTATCTTCTGCAGAAATTGTGGTCACGAGCTGGGTTGGAAATATGTGAGAGCTTTTGATCCATCACAGAGGATCAAGGAAGGGAATTTCATAGTTGAGAAATTGAAGCTTGTAAGGGAATATTAATTATTCAGAACAAGAGTCATAGTGAGAGAAAGATTCATGTTCTAAATATGTCCCATATGAAGTGGTCATGTATTTATTTGCATTTGACTGTTTGCTGCTTATAAGACTGTTTATGCTTGAAAACATTTTGTTTGTGTTTTGATTTTGATTTAATTTTAGACTAAAGTAAGCAACATTAGAGACTTACAATCAGCCTGTTTGTGTTTGTGCTGCAGTATATATAGTACGGAATGCATTTTACTCGAATTATGGATTTGAAAATATATTTTGATTTAATTTGATATTTTTTTCAAACAAAAAATAATTTAAAAAATTCCTGATCGACATGAATATCAGCTTCTTCATATATATGTATATTGAAAGTTGATATTAAAATATTTTATTATTATTACCGAAAATAAAAAAACTAATATGAGCAAAAGCTGATATTATCGGAAAACCTGGTATTTAAGTTTTGAGACAATACAAAGGAGTCTCTTTCTTGTACTAATTGTCTTTGGATGCTCTAGTTTTCCGTTAATTTGTGCATATAACATCTCTTCCCCTACCATAACCACAGTGACATGGTGACAAGGACAAAATAATGGGACGGTTGGATGACCTTTTGGTTGAATCACATGGTGATTTAAATAGTATGATTGATATTGTGATATTTCATGTTTTTTAAAATAATTTTTATTTAGAAATATATTTAAATATTTTTTTCTTTTTAATATTAATATATCAAAATTAATAAAAAAATAAAAAAATTTAAAACTTTTAATAATACACAACCATTCACATATCACTTAGATATCTTTAGAAATGAAATTCTATCATTGTAGTATCTTGTTTTAGAAAAAACAAATTAAAAAATTGAGATGCATCCCAATTATCATAATTATTTTACAATATAAAATTTTTATTTTTTTAATTAAATGATTGGGTTATTTTCTACAATCGGACCTATCAACTTAATTATATAAGCTTGGATATAAACAAATTTGACTATAAATAATTTATTTTAAATCATGGATGATTGTAAGTGTTCAATAATCGATGTATTTCCCAAAGAGTATTTCTTGTAGACTTTGGGTATGTTTATGATTGTAATGGTGGTAGTGGTTCAAGGTAATTTTTATTTAAAAATATATTAAAATAAAATTATTTTTGATATCATCACATTAAAATAATTTAAAAACATAAAAAATTTTATTTTAAACAAAAAAATTAATTTTTAAAAAAACATTATTTACATATTGCATTCAACTTTTTCTTTATTAAACACTATTCTAATGATATTTTTATTAGAGGATGAGTCATCAACACACCATGTCACTGCAAAGTATGATGGTATGGTTACCTGAATTCTATTACTTTATTATTTATTCTCTGTTGCTTTGTAAAGTACTATACATAAAGGGTAGTATTAATATTACATGGGATAAGTTAGTTAGAATATTCTTTGCCTGTTGTATATATTTGGATGAGTTGCATCATTAAATATATACGAGGAATTTCTCTTTGGAATTTTGTTTTCCTCTATTTCACATTCATTTGTTACATGGTATCAAAATTGTTGATCAATGGCCAATGCTCATAAAGAAACTAATTCCCATTCTTTTAACGATACAAACTCCTAAAACAAATACCTCAATATCTTTGACCCTTTCAATCCATTCCAAATTGAAAATAGTGATAACCTAGCTATTGTTTTTGTTTCTAAACTCTTAACTGCTGATAATTATGTTAATTGGTCTCATGCGATTTTGAGAGCTCTTTGCACAAAGAACAAACTTGCATTTGTTAATGGTATATTGTCTAAACCTACTGATATCTCAGATCCTCTTTTTGAAGCTTAGGAGAGATGCAACGACTGAGTTGTTTTGTGGCTACAAATTCTGTAAATCCTTTTGTCAAATCTAATCTTGCTTTAGTTGAGGATTCAAAAGTATTGTGGCTGGAACTCAGGGATCGTTTTACCCATCAAAATGACCCTTGAATTTTTCAACTGAAATGTGATTTAACTAGCTTATCTCAAAACTAAGACAATACTAGTACCTATTTTGATCATCTTAAAACATTATGGGATGAACTTGCTATCTATGACCTTCTTCTCGATTATTTATTTAGGAAATTAAAAACCTTTATGATCGCTATGACTGCGACTATGTCATTCAATTCTTTATGGGTTTATCTGATGTATAGTCAAACATCAGAAATCAGATAATGCTACTTGATCCTCTCTCATCCCTTAACTGTGTGTTCTCCATGATTCAACAACAAGAGCGACATCATTTGATGATTCCTTCTATCAAATCCCTTAACCTTATAGCAATGATGGCCAAACCAATTTTTAACTTCAGGAAAAATTTCTCCAGGTCTACTTCCTAGAAAACTAATCGTCCATATTATTCTTATTGCAAGCTTCGTGGTCATTCTCTTCAAAACTGTTTTAAGATTGGAAATGTTGATCCACCACAATGCACTCATTATCATATGATTGGCCACATTGCGAAAAGATGTTATAAACTATGGCTGCCTACCTGGTCACAAACTTCATGGAAAAAATAAAGGTATTGCAGCAACTGTTACTCAATCCCAAGCACTTTCAAATAGTGATCATGAGGAGGATTCAACTGAATCAATGATACTTACCAAGAGTCAATACCAACAATTACTTTCTCTTTTGCATTCCAAGGAGACTAGTTTAGTCATGGCTTCACTATCTGTCACACAACCATCTTCTTCCTCTCCCAATCCTCATGTCAGCAATTCTCGTGTTTCTGGTATGGTTACTTGCTTTAGCAAAAGCACACACTTATCTTCTCCCACACACATTTCACCTTGGATTATTAACACTGGTGCTATGGATCATATGATCTGCCGTACATCCCTTTTTACATCTATCACAATTACTGTTTCCTATCAAGTTAAACTTTCAAATGTCCAAGATGTTCTTATTACCCATATTGGTGTCGTAAGATTATCTAAGCATCTTGTATTAAATCATGTTTTGTGTGTGTTTTTTTTTAACTTCAACTTGCTTTCTGCTAAGAAATTTTCTCATATTTTTTATCCAATGCTTGTTTTTTTTTCCAGTACTTAGCATCATGGACAATAATTAGGATGGGTGAAGTTAGACTCGATCTATATCACCTTCTCAGGTCTTGGTTGTCACCCTATATTTTGGTTGATACACTGTCTCACATTCATCCCTCAACTTTTTTTCCTTCTGCTTTCACTATTCACACTACTTCATTGTATGATTATGACATTATCGTTTAGAACATATTTTCTAGATGAGCTTTAATCATTGATCCCATTATCACACACAATCAAACATTTCATAATCCAATACCATGTTCAATTAATCCTTTGGCTAAGCAGTGGCGTGTTTCTTTTCTAACTTCTGCACATTCTGCTTTACATAAATTTGATCTTGTCAATTGTGATATATGGGTCCTAACTCAGTTATTGAAGTAGATGGATCATGTTTCTTTCTTATAATTATTGATGACCACTATTAGACAACATGAGTTTATATACTTAGAAATAAATTTGATACCAAATCTTGTTTTATAGCTTTTTACAGTTTAATTGAAACTCAATTTCACACTAAAATCAAAACCATTAGAAGTGACAATGGAGCCAAGTTCCGCATGACATACTTTTTTTAAGTTAAGGGCATCATCTATCAAAGGAGTTGTGTTGACACACCCCAACAAAATGACAAAGTCAAGAGAAAACATTAACACATAATGAATATTATCCGCTTTAATGTTTTAATCTCACCTTCCACCCTAATATTAGACTGACTGTGTTCTCATAATAGCCTATTTTATTAATTAAACTCCTACACCTCTTTTTCATAATGAAACACCCTATGAATATCTCTTTCACACTCCTCCCCAATACAAACACTTAAGAGTTTTTGGTTGCCTTGCATATGCATTTACCTTGTCACGAGCGTGTAAGAAGCTTGATCCTACAGGTAGAGCATGTGTGTTTTTAGGCTATTTTTTCGGGGTTAAAGCATATAAATTACTTTTTTTTTTTAATTTTTCAATATGTTATTATAATTTTTTTAAAGATTATCTTACTTTTTTAAAATAAAATAAGTAATCTTCTATCTCAAAAGATATTTTTTTTCATGTTTTTAAAAATTTTAGCTAATATATTTTTATCGATAACATATTAAAATTATTACCGAACATCTATTTAATTGTTTTGCTTTAAAGCAAAGCAATTAAAGTTATAAAAAACAAAAAAAAAACAAAAAACAAAAAGACATGCAAGATATTAATAAATTCTTTTAAATAATTATTTTAAAACTTGAATATGTGAAGTTAAAGAATAAAAACTTTTTTTAAAAAAATTGAATTATTACAAATGTTGATAATGTATATATCCCAGCTATTAAACTTGACATGAGATTAATACAGAGCAAGATTTGAGTTACAAATTAAAAAAAATAATTTGAATTTGATTTAGATTAATTTTATTTTTTAAAAAATATTAAAATAATGTTATTTTGAGAAAAAACTTAATAAAAAATCAATAAATTTTTTTATTAGTTTTTACTAAATAAACATAGGATTTAATCGGGTAATATAAATCAATTCCTTTCTTTATTTTTTATAAAGCTTGGACCAATTTATACATTAATTGAGTTAACTAGTAAAATTAATGGTGGTTTTATATAGAAGTATGTGTGTGTATGTATATGTATTTATTTTATAGATACATGAGCATTGCAATAAAATAAAAATAAAATGTTAATTAGGATGATCAATAATAGTAATAGTTTTTGAATTTCCAATAATTTTAAGAATGTCTTTTTTTATGGTCAGAAATATTTTTAAAATTTTTATTTAAAATTATTTTTTAATTTTTTATATGCTAGTATTAAAAATAAATTTAAAAAATAAATAAAAAATATTATTTTAATATATAAAAAACAAACCATATTACAATTTTAATTTCTAACAAACGACAGCTAAAGCTATTGTATCATGTCAATAAATGTGCTCTCCATGCGCTATTTAAGGCATGCTTTTCTTTATTGATTAACAATTCCGTCCATTTCTTACAAACCCACCTACACTTTTCAAATATTACATTTAAGTCCTTAAACTTTAGAGTATTGTTAATTGTTTCAAAGCTTCATTTTCTGAAAATCATCTATTGTCTAAGTGGGATCCATTTTATGAGTCCCATTCATAAAAAAAAAAAAAAAAAAGGAGAGGGGGGCATTTTTAAGGTGTTATTTTATAATTAAACTTTATATATAAATTATTTTATCCTAAATTTAAATAATTTATAATCACAAATTAATGGAGTTGTGATTTAATCGATTTAAATTAATACAAATATATTATACACTTTATGCTTTTTTTTTTCTTTTCACATGAAGTTGATCATGAACCTAAATATATATGAGATGTAGGAAGTATACTTCAATTAAATATTGTTTATATATTGATAATAAAACTTAACTAACAATATATAGCAAGTATTAATGTGAATTATGGAGTTCATTTAAGCAATTTTCATCGATTTTTGGAGAAAAATACAAGAAAAAATAGAATATTTTTTCTTGTATGAGTGAAGGATATGAGATTGATTTTGGATTGAAAAGCAATTCAAGTTATATTTTTATTTAAAATTATATTTATTTATACTCTCTTCTCTATATCAAAGGTTATTTTTAAAGATTTAACATCGAAAGGTACTTTTGTTTCTATTTCAAACAAAAGAATTCTCATATTTTCTTCAAATTTCTTTCCACCCAAATTCTCCCTTCAAATCCACAATTCTAATCTCTTTTTAACTCCATTCTTTGATTTGGACAAAAGCATTGAATTGGAATAATGCTTCAGAAGAACACGGTAATGTTCAAACTTTAAGGATGAAGGTAAAGTACTTAAACAATTATAAGGTTGAAAATATCCTTCACCAACTCAACTCTTCTAGTGGATTGAAGGATGCTAACCACCATGATCGGGAGCTCAAAATATTGCGCAAAAGCCTCTCTCCGTGTTCCAATCTCTCTCTCTCTAGGCTCTCATTAAATCATAGACTAGAGTCACTAGACTACTCTAGAGCCATGAATCCCAAGCCACAGTGGTCAGGTTAGTTCTATGCTATTCACCAGACAGTTGTACTCCTTGCCTACTATTTTAAAGCTAGTTTCTTTATCATTTCTTGATATGCTAAAAGTTCTCAGCGATGATCAAATAAAATTCTAATTATCATAAAAAAGCAAAGAATATAACCTCCTCTTTGAATTACATAGGTTTGTGTAAAAATTTTCTACCTTTAACCGCCTTTATATGTCCTTTTAAAGTATACCATTGTTAGCGTGTTACAGTAATGTTTTTAGTTTTGAATTTTTGATGTCCTTATTGTTTTACCCTTTCAACCCAATCATTGTAGCTATCAACCCCACAATTTTTTTTTTCAAAAATGGAATTTAATCTTACCTGGAATCTACACTCAAACTTTAGTCTATTCTTGCACGCTAACACTATTTTTGGCTTCTTGTCTTCCTGTTTCAGACTTTTGGGCCATCATTGAATTTGTTGTAGGTAAAGAAACTTGTGCCTTGTGGTCTTTTGCTTCTTTTTTTATTCATGTTTTGATCACTCTAGAGCAAAGATTGCAACTTTGGTTAAATATTGCCTCTTGGGTTTTCTTGCCGTGTGAGTGATCAATCTTGGATTTATTTGTTTTTTCTCGTTTTTGTGTGCTTATGTTGTTGGTGATCAGTAAGGTGTTTAGACATTGAAACTGTTGATTAATGGCGGAATTCGGGGGTCCAAGGTTGTACAGCTGTTGTAATTGTCGAAACCATGTTTCACTTCATGATGATGTAATTTCTAAGGCTTTCCAGGTGAATCACTTCAATCTTTGATGAAACTGTTGCTTGTTATATCTTCTAGCTATTTTTATCACAATTAGCATTTCCTTATTCTCATGTCTTGACTTGGTCTTGATGATCATGAAATTTGATAATTGGTAGTGCCTTGTTCATCTGTGATTTAGATTTTCTGTGTAATTTGCCATTAGATTGAAATGGTTTCATTATATTTATGATAAACGATTTGGATTATTATCTCCACATGTGTGAATCGATCCTGTTCATAGTATTTGATCTCATCCATTGATGGCACCCTATGTAGAAAATACAGACCCTTTATCAGCTGGTTACTGTAAGAAAGTCTTTGATGATTGCTGTATCTTGAATAATGTAGAAAACACAAGAACTATAGTTGCCATTCTTTTATGTTTCTAAGATTGATGTATTCAGTTCATCTTAGATTGCCAGTTTTGTCAAGTTGTTCCATTTTTATTTTCTGCTAAACATTGGAATTATATATCTTTTCATGATAGGAAGTAGTGACCAGAAATTTGTCCAATTTTCTCTTCCATAATTTTGTTCATAGGGAAGACATGGTCGAGCCTTTTTGTTCTCTCATGCGATGAATATTGTCGTGGGACCTAAAGAAGATAGGCATCTCTTGACTGGTCTCCACACTGTTGCTGATATATCTTGTGCCGATTGTCGTGAGGTGTTGGGTTGGAAGTATGAAAGAGCTTATGAGGCATCTCAGAAGTACAAGGAAGGGAAATACATATTTGAGAAGTTGAAGATTGTTAAGGAGAACTGGTAGCACCCCATCAGAGTCCCTTTAATTATTCCAGTGTTTGACTCAGCAGCTGCATTGTTGCTTGGTGATGTTCATCTTGTACTGGAATTTATCAACCAATTGAAATTGTCAGTTGTTCTAGTAGTTCCTTCTTGTCATGTTGCTGTATGAAAGATGGTTGGATTCTCAATTTCCTTGTTAATAGAATTGCGATTTACCTGAAAAGGCTAATGGTGTTTTTACTCTATATTCAATCTTACCAAGTGGTAGGTATTAGTTCTAGATACAAGGCTGTTCTGGTTTCTGCTTTACTTGCTGGAAGCAGATGGAAAAGAAACGGTGTTCTTAGTGCCTGTTTGTTTTTGCTGTGCGCAGCAAAAACAAACGATCCGGAAAAGGTTTGATTAATTTGGAATCCCCTTCACTAGGCCATCCGCAATCCTGAATTCTAATCTGAGAAATGGGATTAGCAGATCAATGAAATCCCGTATTGCTGGCTATTCTTTAGCTACATGCTTGCCTGAACTAGGTGAGATCTTGAGGAGATTGATGCAGAGCACATTTCTTGTGAGGTTTTTATAAAACCCATTTGGAATTCACCCTTTATTTTATTTTTTATCAATTTGCAAAATAAGTACAGATTTATGGTGCCTTTTGATAAACTGCAGCGTTCACATGACAAAGGCTTTAGTAAAATTGTTAACAAATTGCCTGATCCTCTCCTGGTGCATTCTCTATAATGAACAAGTAAATAGCAACATCCCACGCACCACAATAACCAAACTTCATCATCATCTGGGTTAGATGGATTGAAAACTTAACTGGACAAGTTCTATGCAGCTGAGTTGAGCCTCTTAAGTCAATGACTATGGGTCAGAGCCACCATGTCTAGCATCTTTACATTTCTAAAAGCTGCTGCTAGTAAATATCAGTGTCTGGTTTTGTTATGAAAGGTAGGAGGTTAACACCAATGATCACATCAGAATCAGATCACCTAGTACAGCAGTGTGTACTTTGCATGGGGAAATCAAGAAGTTGACAACGGAGCTATATTCTCGTCCACGCCAGATAGAAGTTCCATTAAGTGTTTGAGCCCGCTTTTTAGTAGGAGTTTTCGAAAATTAATTTTTTATTTGTATTTAAAATTAATTTTTTATTTGTATTTTAAATCTTTTTGATATATTAATATTACAAATAAATTTTATAAAATAAAAATATTAATTTAATTTATTTCCGGTAAAAAAAGTGCATTTGTCATTGGTTGGTGACAAGGAAAAAAAAAGGCCCGGATTTCGAAGCTGTTACGATCAAGCTCTTTGCTGTTTGCAGGTGCCCATTGCCCTCCAACCCAGCACTTTTGTAGGTGTGGCATCAGCACTGAGTTGTATAGATTATGCCTTTTCAAGACCAAAAGCAGTATGTTTGTACCAAAAGGAAATGCTAGATGCCAAATATTTGACCTTTCAAGCACTGAAATCAAGTGCCTCTCGCCTTTGTAATTGCTAGAAACTGTGAGATGATCCAGAGAATGCATGACGATGGCATGTTAATTGACACGGCAAAGCTCAAGAGCAAACACAGAAAGTCCGCTGCAGGAAATAAAACAGGAACTCCATTCAAGAATCAGGAGGCAGGAGAAAGGCATACCGTAAAATCGATCAAAACCATGACCAAACAGCAGAGGTAACGTAGCAACTTCAACAGCTTCTCTGCTGGTATGCATATGCAGTCTTCAGAGGTTTTAAAGAAGGACCGACCAGCCGATTAAACCATAAAAACTAGGAAAAAAAAGTAATTGAAAACACCAAACTGATAGAAAAAATCGATCAAAGTATCTGTTTTTGTTAGATTTTATAACCATCAATTCATTGACTTGAATCAACAAAACAGATAAAATTTGTGTTTTTGTTATGATTATGGATCTATCTAACAGATTACTTGCTAGCATAAAAATCATATTTAACCTTGAACCGTGAACACCTCCTATCAGTCTCTCAGTAACAAAGAAAATATTTTCTATCACCACAGGCAATTCTTAGCCTCCACAGGCTTGAAAGTACCACAAAGCTTGCATGCACTACTACCCCTAGTCAAGGTTCTTGATTCCCTAGCTCACTCTTTATCCAGCCTCTACACTTCCATCGTAAGCTACGAAAACCTCCCATGGAAAACATGACATTAAAAATTGATGAAAGTGGTAATCAAACCATCAAAGTTTTTGTTCGTGTGGTTGATTTATTATCAACTAATTAATTTGATGAGTTTAAAGATAATATGTAAAATTTTTAAGATATAATTTCATTAAAAATATTAAAATATGTTTTTTAGAAAATATAAAAACAAAAATATATTAGATCCACTCGAGTTAGTCTGGATTAATGTTTCAAATCTACAACCTAAATCATAAGATAATTTTATAAAAAATAAATCAAAAACAAATATGAAACTCAATTCTCAATTAAACAAATATTGAATGATGAAATTAAAAAAAATAAAAAACAAACAATTCAAATCAACTCAAGTTAATTTGTTAAAACTGCAACGTTCCTAGTCATGTGAATGGAGTAACTCTAAAAAAATAAAATCAAAATAATTATAAAACTTAATTCTTAATCAATTTAATGTTTAAGGATAAAATTAAAAAAAAATTAATTAAAAAAATATTAAAGAAAAACTAAATCAACTCAGTTTAATTAATCATGATCTAGGTAATGAGACTGAGATAACCTCGTAGAACCCAATGTTAACTTGAAAAACACACGATTCGGGTCATGAGATCGGGATAATCTCATAGAAAATAAACAAAAAAATATCTTGAGTCAACTAGGTTAACCTACTAAACCTACAATGAAGGTTATGAGATTATAATAACCATATAGAAAGCATATCAAAACAAATTATGAAATCTAATTTTTAATTAACTTATTTTTTAAGGTTAAATTGAAAAAAAAATCATTTGAAAAACAAGACACAATAAAACAACCTGAGTCTACTCAAATTAATCTGCAAAACATGTGACTCAGGTTATAAGATCAGGACAAACTCATAGAAAATATGAAGCTTAATTCATAATCAACCCAAAGTTGATAGATAAAATTAAAAAAAAAAACAACAAAAAAAAACTCATATAAAGCCTAATTTATAATCAACTCAAAGTTAAAGGACAAAATTGAAAAAAATATCGATTAAAAAAAGACAAAAAAAAAAAACTCATATAAAGCCTAATTCATAATCAACCCAGAGCTAAAGAATAAAATTAAAAAAAAAATCAATTGAAAAAAGGCAAAAATAACTTAATTCAACTGGATTAATTTGTCAAACTCTGAACTCGGTCCATGTGATCAAGATAACCTCCTAGAAAGCAAATCAAAATAAATCACAAAGCCAAATTCTCAATCAATACAATGTTAAATGATAAAGTTGTAAAAAATATCAATACAAAAAAAATACAAAAAAAACCTCTAGTCAACTGAGTTAATCTATTAAACTCATGACATGGGTTATGAGATAAAACAATCTTAAACTTCTGATTTTATACAATTTTACCCCAACCAAACTTCAACATCAGCCTCGAATTTCAATGTTTTTTTTCAAAATGGTCATTGGTCTTAGATTTATACAAATTAACCCTTAACTAACATTAAAGTTTTAATTTCACCAATGATTTCAGCTAATTAATTCCCCAAAGTTCAACGTCTAAAAATTTTTAGTTGTGAATTTCTTCAATTTATCCCCCAATTGACTATAAACTTTCAATTTTCTTATAATTTTACCCCTGGTTTCAACCAATTGACTTTATAAAAATTAAGTTTGTTCCTCTAAAATTTTAATATTTTCAATTAAATTCAAATTGGGCTCCCAAACTTAATTTTTTACTAATTAAATCCCTAATAAAATTAATTTGATTCATTTAAAATATAATTAAGTCCTTACACTTAATTAAACCCTTTAATTTGACCCAAATTAACTCTTAAAACATAATTAAAATTTAATTTGACCAATAATTAAATAAAATTGACCTATTAAAAATATAATTATGTCATTATATTTAATTTTTATGTAGATTCATCTAATAATTATTTAATTTGACATTGAATCTACATTATTTCTATGGTCTTGGATACAATGGGGTACGATTAAACTTCTAATTCCATCCAAAATCTCAACTTAATGATTCTATACATTTGAAATCCCAATCAACATGCTTTTGTCAAATTATCGGTTTTCTTGCAATTATTACTTTATTTATTATTTTTAAAGGAAAAATGGTAAATTTTGAGGTGAAAAACCCAAAAATAGGTGATGACCTATCACTTAGAACAATAGTATTAGAACAAAAACCATTTTAATAAATATTTTTTTCCAACAAAAATAATTATAAAATAGGCTTTTCCAACATGTTTTTGTACTAAAGAAAATTCTAAGTGAAAATAAAAATGTATATGCCTACATGGGATCAAATAAATCGATGTGTATTAATAAAAAAAAATTCATAGAAGAAAACTAAAAATAAAACAGGAAAATTGAGAGATAGGTGTAGAACTAGATATTTAATCTTGTAAAACGGGACATTTACCCAGTTGTATTTTCCATATTGTTAAATAAAATATATTTTTATTCAATTAAATGATAATAGAAATAGACACACATTAAATTTCTTGAATAAAATAAAAGAAAAAAAATATTATACAAGGCTGCACATATCATAAATATTATTTGAAAACAATTATATTGTATTTTCAAAAATAAACTTTATTTATAAAAAAAATTATGGATGAATCAGAAAAACCTCTCCAAAAATTAAATATATACAAAATAATAATAAAAAAATCATCATTTAAAAGAGACTCTATATACAAAATAAAAGAGAAAAGAGTTATTAACCTAAACTTAAATAAAAAAATAATTTTGAAGAAAAAGAAAACTGGGCCAGCCTACCTAGATGATTTTGTTACGGTTTGCACATCGAAGCCCTTTTTTTTTCTATGCATTTATGGATAACAACATGTCGTTCGCCTAGTTTTTTTTAAAAAAAAATTAGTCGATACTTCGCCCACTAAGACAGACAACATATCATTAAATAGTGTCCAGAATATAGTTGTTGTTGTAGCTGGAAAATTCAGGTTAATATCCAAAAACTTATTTTGACTCAAAACACCCTAGAAATCATTATAAACTTATAAATATCCTAAAATAACTCAAAATAATTATCTCAAAACTAAAAATCAATCCAAACTCTTATCTTTTACGTACTTCCAAGGTAAACATCTTTAAATTTTTAGTTCTATTGTTACCCACCACAATTCTAAACCGACAAAATAATGTATAATGCATTTGGTAAATAATGTGAATTCTAAACTAATTAGTTGATGAGACCCGCTTGTTAATTTCTTTTTATCCAAAACTAATATGGTTTTTAAATATCTAAATCAACATCCTTTCATTGAAAAACCACAATAGACCAAAAACAACTTGACGATATACGGATTGGCCCACACAACCAGTAATTCGAGCAAATCCAAAAATGTGTCTCGTGCAGGATTTGAACATGCAGGCGACGAACTAAGCTAATAGGCTACTGAAAGCGTAATTCAAAACTAATCAATGAGTATTAACTCTGTCACTGTCTGTTTTGATCTAGGGCTAGGTAGCTTTCAGGTGTCCATTGTCCTCCAATTCAGCAGTTCTGAATAATGTTTCAATGAGTGACCTAATGATGGCGACATCATTGGCTTCTGCAGACATTACTTTCACCGTATTAATAAGCTTCCATCTTCTTCATAAATACTTAGCTACTTAGCTCGATGTTGTGGGCTGCATTTACAGCTATAGCTTCTTGCACCAGAATAGAAACTTTTATAGGCAACACACCCTGACGCGAGGCCGGTCACCAGCATATGGATCCGACATGGAGAGAACTGTAGTTACTGTAGTTTTATATATATATATATATATATATAAGCAATTTCCTTGTTTGCAAAGAGTCGGTGCGATTGAATGTGACATGCATTTGATGGTTTTTGGAGCTACATTTATTTAGGGCAGAGGCTTGTAGCTGAAATAGTTAACTAAGTTATGGCCGTGGTTCAGAAAAATAAATTAATTAACTACTAAGTTATGGCCGTGGTTCAGAAAAATAAATTAATTAACTACCAAGTTATAGGCTTGTAGAGTTTTTGTCAAGAACGATGGATGGATAATAAGACAATTGTTATGCAGTCCACCATTTAAATAAGTTTTTGAGCAAACTTTATATTAGCCTTCAGATTATAACCAAGAATCTAAATATTTGAGTCCTCCAAGAAGTATTGTTTTCTGAATTCCTTACAGCTTTTTTTACTTAAAATGGTACAATTTGAATTGAATCCACAGGGCAATATGAGTGGAATAACTTAATTGATAATTTTTAAAAATCTTAGAAATTGTTTGGAGACTCTATAATAAAAAAAAAAAACCTATATTTAGTGCGTGCAATGTGGTCCAATTTAATTTCTTTTTTTTTGTGAAAAAATATAAGAAAAAGATTAATTTGTAACCATTTCCACTCAAAGACACCTTGAAAAGAATTTTCAAACATAGGCTAAGTACATTATAAAACTCATTATTAATTGGACCTCACCTAAGTTAATTTTATCTCAAATATTTTCAAATTCTCAAATAGATATAATATTTTTTAGCTAAATTCTTATATATTATTCTCCCACCTCAAGTCTCAAAATCTACCAGTGTGAAAAGTGAAAGTCTTGCCTCTAAACAAGGGATTTAATTACCAATCAATGAACACCAATATTTACGTACACAATTCCTAAATTCACCCAATGATTCCGGGCACAAGGCAATTAGCCACCTCCACAAGGAGTTAAAATTATGCTCTGTAATTGCCACCGACACTAGAAAGGGAAACATGAAAACATCTGTCAATTTCATTGACGAATTTAGAAGAACAAAAGGGTAAAAAAATAAGTACTTAAAAAATAACAAGTTAGAGACATAATTAATCAGTAAGAAAGGACCACCCCACCACCTCCACTCACGCCTTTAAGGTGGACGCATATTGCGTATGATAATGCAGTAACAAATGGATAATCTATACATGCAAGATGTACATACCTTTTCTCTTGTAAATATATTGAAGGATGGTGATGCATCGTCTATATATATATATATATATATATTATTTCGTAGAATTGATGGTGCTGCTGATTTGATTTCCAATGTACAATGGAGAGAGAGAGAGAGAGAGAGAGAGAGATCTTTTGCTTTGTTTAGTGGAGAAAATTATCCCTTAGCAGAGTTCCCGAGGAGAATGTTTGTGGGAACCAACGAGTGAGGCAGAATACTATTACAAGCTAGACTGTATTGAAATACACGAAGGAAAAAAAAAATGTGGGCAAGCAATTATCATTCATGGAATTGGAGCAAAATGTGGAGCAAGGAGTCAGAATTGAGAAGCCAAAATAGGAAACATATCCAAGACATGAGAAAGTTTCAGGTATAAAGATCAAGTAGGTATAGGAATTAGGTTGTATTACTGAAGAGGTGTAGCAAGAGTGTGTTAATGTCTACGTGCTTTTGTGCTTTTCAAAATGCGCTTTTAGAATTAATTAAAAGTATTGTTTTGGCTGCTTTTCAACCAACTAAACCGCAGATTAAAACGTAAAAGAAAAGTGCGTAGACAAACGGGCTCTCATTAAAAGAAATGGATGTAGAATTGAACTACTGTTTAGAAAAGCAGGTGAGAGGTGTGATCTCAAGAAAGCTTGCATTGAATTAGATCTCCTTTAGGGAGAAATTGTGGCACACCATGTGGAGAAATGGCTAATGGGTCATGCCTAGTCATGATCTGGAGGCTAATTATTCTCCTTCAGATCCTACTTTGCTTCATGAAGATTGCTTTAACGGGTGGAAGAATCTCAAAGACCAAAATGGTGCTGATAAGACCCGACACTTGGGGACCTGTTGGCAAGCAAAAAAGCAAGAAAAAGGGAAGGGAGAAACACAAAAAGGTGCTGTGAAGGATTGACAGCCATCACGCCAACTCGCTTCTACCTCAAGAAAGAAAATAGTCCGTACACAATCAATCACCAATAATCATCCCACAAATTAATCCCAGTGCTTAATTTAATATATAAACAAAACTAAGTCAAGTTTTCATCATCATCATCAGAGTGCATGCTCCACTCTCCGGGGATGTTCGGAAGAATGGCTGATTTTATTTTTTGCGTTTTTTATATCGTTTTTATTTATAATATATATATTATTTTAATTTATTTTCAAACCAAAAAAATAATTTATAAAAAGCTATTAACATATATGCCCAAACCTAACCTAGGATGGTAAAAAGAAGGAACCCTTGGTATGAAGCCAAAGGAGGGGGCTAGGTAAGTACATGCTGTCTTTGTTCTTATAGTGAAGCCTTTGGACTTCTTGTTCTATCATGAAGCTAGCTAGAAGAGCTTGAAACAAGCATCCATGTTGAGTAAAAATGAGTGAAGGAAGAAGACGAACAAGATGAAAGTAAAGAAAAGGGTGGAAAAATCAAGCTAGAAATTAATGAAAGCAAGAGAGAAAATTAACCCATGTAACCCTATCTGTTAGCTAGCTAGCTAGTTTTGATTTAACATAAAACAAGTCACTCGATCGCCAAGTGAAGAAAAGGGAAAGGAAAACTAAATTTAGATAAAACATAAGGCTAAATTAACATCTTGAGATCATATCCATAATTCTCTATGTGAATTTTACCATGATTCACCACCTAACATTCCATTCCAGTAGCCAGGAGCACCTTCTCCTTGCCCTCTAGCATCAATCCGCTCAAATTCAGAATTACTTGGAACCTGCTGCTTAAAGTCCTCGATAGGAAACAAAAGCCTTGCACTACTACTAGTCTCATGCACACCTTGAATGTTACTATACCCACTTTCAAACCCTTCTAAAGAAAAGTTCTGGGTTGATGGCTTGAATTCTTGCAGAGGAAACCCAGTTGAAAACATGTTGTTTGAATCAGATGCTGCGGGAATTGACATGAAAGCACTAAATCCCCTTGGATTCATTCCAGAACTCTTGAGAAGCTCCATAGCTGAGATATGAGATGGAGGGTAAGCTAGGTTTAGATCTGGGCCTTCATGGATCTTAGGGTTTTGGTCAGTAGCTGACTGATGGAAATTTGGCTGGGTCAGATCAAGAGGAAACTTCTTTTCAGATGCTGCCGCAGCTGATGATGATGGATTGCTTGATGATCTCTTGTTCTTTCTCGAACCACCACCAACAGGAACATTTCGTAAAGACCCACCTTCAGTCCAGTACCTTCTACAAGTCTTGCAAAAGTATCTTGGCTGAGACAGACTATAGTTGTTGTAGTAACAAAATTTTGTATTAGTCGAAGTGCACCTTGGACAATTCAAAGCTTGTTCCTTTTGCGGCCTTGCCCTTCTCTCTAACATATCAGGCCCTTCCACTGGTTTAACAACACCAATCCCCTGAAAGTGAAAAACCACAGGCACCAAAAGGCCATAATTTCAGGATTGACACAACACAAAACAAGTCCTCTCAGAACTCTCACTCCAAATTTGGTAGATAAAGATGGAGAAAAGGAAAGTTCAAAGGAAACAAACATGATGACTCAGGAAAACAAAAGGAGACTTCTTTACACCATGAGGATTACATGCAACTGGAAGAAAAAAAAAATACTAACTATAACAACTTTTCTAGGTGCTTTATCTGGTGGAGATAAAAAGAAGGGCATCACTTTCAACTTTCAAGAACAAATGAAAGAAAGAACATTAAATTCAAACACTAGTGGGGGCTGAACAGCATCATCTCGTAGAGAAAAGGTGAAACTTTATATATACTAGCAAGTAGTAATCAAGAAAAAAACACATATACCAACAAGACAAAAGATAAATTATATTCTAAATAGCCTTCAAATTAAATCCCAACCCAGAAAGGGTGGGGGAAGCAAAAGAACAGCATGATTATGTGTAGAGAAAAAAATAAAATCGGTGCCTTCACCTGTGGCCACTGAGTAGAAGTATCCATGGATTAAAGAGGGAGAAAAAAAGCTAGGCAGTCTTTTGCTCAATAAAAAATCAACTGCTCTTTAACTTTCTTGCAAAGTGGTCTTAAAAGCAAAAGGATGGAACACTTGTGAGGGTATTTGTTGTGGCCTTTTTGTGTTGGCCTATAGTTCTTTGCTATTGTCAGCCCGTTTGAAATTGTGAAATTTTGGTAATGCTTAAAGTGTTTTATTTTTTATATAAATGTATTGAATTAATATATTTTTTATTTTTTAAAAATTATTTTTGATATTATTATATTAAAACAACTTGAAAATACTAACAAACAATTATTTTGAAGTAAAGAAAAACAGTTAATTTTTTTAAAAAGCATTTTTAATACATAAAAATAAACAGGATAATCTACATCACTAAAAAAAGAAATAATCATGTCCTTTAATATTCTCCATACGCATGTGTGATATTCATTTTATGATCTAAAAAGAAATCTTGTTGATTTTATGGTCTAAATAGAAATCTTGTAGGAGGATATATTAAACCTTATTTGTGATCAGATTTAAGAAAAATTATGGAAGTTAATTTAGTTAAATTCAAATGGTTATATGCACTGTTATTAAATTTGGTTTAGTGTTGATTTGGTACTTGATTTATGACAGGTTTTAAAAAAATTAGATGAAAATTAATTAATATGATTAAATTTGAATGACTTAGCAGGTTAATAAAACCCATTTAAAATTTAGTTTAATTTTTTAAATAAAATAAAATGATATACTTTTAATTTTCTTCAAAAAAACAAAATCATTTTATTATAATTAATTTGGATTAATCAACCATGACTTGGATCTTATGTGAAGTTATGGATCAAGATTAGGTTTAATAACTTTGTTGGTTTGTATATATATTTTTCTTTTCTACGCAAGATTGGTGGTGTTTGATAATGTTGTGTAGAGTGTTTTTTAAAAGTGTTTTTCAATTAAAAATATATAAAAATAATATTTTTTTTATTTTTTATATTAGCATATTAAATTTATAAAACAATTTTTTTTTTAAATATCAATTTAATATCTTTTCATATAAAAACAATTTAAAAAGTTGGTTTGACCAAGAACCAAACATTCTTTTAACTTTGGTTAATATGAGGTCGGTTTTAACATGGACCTGACTAAGCATAGCTGTTGGCTCTGCTGCAAAACTTGAATATATATAAGTTAACTTTACGAAGTAAAGTAAGGAAATAGAGCCATGGGAAGTATTTTTTATATATTTTCCAATGATTTTGTTAGCTATTTTTTTATAAAAATATTTTAACTGCAGCTCAAATAGATCATCAAGGATAGAAAAAGATATTATTAAAAAGAAAAAAACTCGGATTTGGTGCTTTTTGGCTGAGTAAAATCACCCATCTGCCACTTGAACCAACCCTAATATATTGTACATATTTATGAATTAGTCAATGCTTATTCTTTATGGTTTGATCTGACAATCTGCTGCCCTTTTCCTTTCTTTATTGTTCTTGTTCTCTAGTCCCTGGATTTTCTTGTGCCAAGGAAGGCGTCAAAGACATGGTTCAGGAGGGGACGTCGGTTTTCCCCATGCCTTCAAATTACAGAAAGGAGTTGGCAAGTGGCAGCAAGTACTGTAATTGGACATTTTGTCTTTGGATAAAACTCCTTTACATCCCGTGAACCATATCCTAATCTTGTTTTATTTTGAACAGTTAATCTCTGATACCATGGATCTTATAGAATTTAATCAAAACCTGTTCGGGTCAAAGAAAACGACGCTACCTCATTAGGGTTAATCCAGATTCACCCGATCATCCATGCTCCATGCTAGGTAAAAAAATAGCATTTCCAATTCTAGTTTGTCTTTATTATTCTTTCTTACTCTTTTCTGTCGAGGAAATTCAACAGGAGGCTATGGAAGCCCTATATGCTCATGAAGATGCTTCAGAATGACTCTGAAGACTTGGGAGTCTTGAGAGGGTCCAGACAATTGTTGAAACTTACCTTTTAAGTACCAAAAAAACCTACGAAAATTGGCACCGAGGAGGTAGTCCTTTCCCTTTCAAGTCTATCAAGCTTCTTTCCCTGGCCAGAAAGAAAAGCTAGCCAGCTAGCGATCGCTGAATGTGATGGATGAGCTGAGTCTGAACCCTACTCGCACGCACGCACGCACTCACAAGCTGAGTTTATAGATTTATTGCCTCGGCTGGGTAAAAGAATTCAATTTGAGAACCAGGTTGTGAGAAATTATTTTGATGAATTGTTAATTATTTTTTGGTCTAGGAGTGTGTGGTGCGCGCAGATCGATTAGAGGACATCAAAACAGAAGGGAAGAAGTGAAGTATACATAGCTGGAAGAGGGAAATTTCCATTAAAAGAAAAAAAAACCCTAATATTTTTATTGCAAGAATTATGTTTTTATTTTTGTAATTAATAGAATTCAAATTTGTGTACAAGACGTAATGTACCATAATTCTTTATCTTATCAATTTGATAATACCTTTAAATATTAATTATCCATATCCATGGACAGTGCTTTAGTTGCTATGCCTTATTGGATATGCTAGTCTTTGCAGGCTTGCACATTTATGCTTGGATATATATATATGTTTTAAGCTATTTGGATTTTTAATTTAAAAAATCACTAAAATTTGAATAAAAATTTTGTATAATTTTAATATAATGTTTGTTACTGTCTCGAGATATAAAATACAAAGATAACATAGATAAAAAAAATAAATTTATTTTATATCTCTATCACTATTTCTAGTTTTTTTGATCAAATATGTTTTAATTATACACACTTATACCTTGATATATATATATACTAATTTAAATTGGTATTTAGAATTGTGGTAGTAATTATTTTTTAAAATATTTTTTTATTTAAAAATACATCAAAATAATATTTTTTATTTAAAATTTTTTGAAATTAGTACATAAAAAATTAAAAGTAAAAATTTCCAAAAAAATTTCTCAAACATATGTAAAAACAAACTAAGTTACCATGTAACATCTTAAGTCTCTGTAAATTGTTTATCCAATTATTTGTTCTATATAAATAAAAATTTATTAACTTAATCCATTCTCTTGTGCTTCAAAAACAACCCTCTAATTTAAGCCATTTTTTTTTATCTTAACATATACTGATATATATTTGACGGTAATACGAAAAATATATTCCTACGGAGTGGCGGCGGCGGCTAGAACTTGAAGCCAACTAGAGCTTCGCGCCAGATAGAATACGTACGTGGCCCGAAAAGCTACATATCAAGAACTGGACCCCACACACCCCTTGAATTTCGAAACGTGTCTGTGACGTCACGTAAGGGGGCCCCATCACAATCAGAAAAAAAGAATCTGCAGCGACCGCTTGATCTTGGTGGATGATTTATGGAAAAAATGATGGTGTTGTTTTTAATCAACCACGTCAAGTGATGGGAAATTTGTAGGGCCAGGAATTGCCTGCTCCCTGCTGCATCACATGTTACCTAAACCTCTTTTCGAGTTGGTTAATTGCCTCCTCTTTAACCTCCGTTTGTTTTTGAGTGGTGGTTTAGTACCTTAGTAGATCATCTACCAGCGTTACGGTATAATTATGTTCAAAGTTTTTTTTTAATACAAAAAAATATTTAGGTATTATTAATATTTTTTTAATAATAAAATTTAAATATATAAGGGTTAATTTGATATAACCCAATTCAAGCAAATATGTAAATCCAAAAATAATTTATATATGTTGTAAAATTATAATTTAACTAAAAAGATTGAAGATGATATTTTTTTTAATATTAAAATAATAATATATTAGATTAATTTGAGTCAACCCTGAGTTATGAGACTATGATAACCTCATAGAAAACAAATTAAAATAAATAATAAAATTTAATTTTTAATCTAGTCAATGTTGAAGGATGAAATTGAAAAAAATCAATTAAAAAAAGACTTAAAAAACCAACCCGAGTTAATAAGTCAAATTTAAAACTCAAGTCATAAGCTCATCACCTCATAGAAAGAAAATTAATTAGAAAAATCAATTAGAAAAAACATAAAAAATAACCAGAGTCAATTTATCGATCTCATCACCCTGAGTTATTAAACTAAGATAACCTTATAGAAATAAAATAAAAAAATAACATGATTTAAACCGGGTTAACATATCAAATTCATGACTTTGGTTATAAGATTGAGATGACCCCTTAGAGAATAAATCAAAATAAATTACGAAATTCAATTTTTAATTGCTCTTGTGAAGTTTAATGTTAAATGATAAAAATTTTATTTTAAAAAAATAACATAAAAATAAGCCAAAGATTAACTTGTTAAGCACTGTTCACTAGTCATGAAACCGAAGTAACCTAATAAAAAGTAAACAAAACAAAATCTTGAAATATAATTCTTAATCAAATGTATTATTAAATGATAAAATTTAAAACATTAATTAAAAAACTAATTCAATTAGATTAACATATCAAATCCTTGATCAGGATCATGAGATAGAGACTCATTATTCAGGTCATAAAACCTAAATAATTTCTTAAAAAAATAAAAAATAACTTGATTTAATCGTTGTTAAAATATCATTTTAATTATGAAAATAAGATATCACTTTATAAAGCAAATTAAAATATATTATAACAAGTCAACTGAACAGAAAAAAATCCAATTTGATTTTTTTATTAAAAATTCTCCAAAACAATGATGCTAGGAGAAGAATATAGAATTACAGACTAGTTAAACAAAAGAATGAATTGGTAGTTGAATAAATAACCATTTATCGATTGAATGAACCAGTGAGTGGAAGATTTATCACTTTATTCGATTTTGATGATATTATACTTACATGAAAATAAAATCCATTATAATCGTCCATGAGTAGTACCTTTGTATGATCCATAAAGTTACGGCATTACAAAATCATAAATAAATAAATAAATAAATCTCCTTTTAATCCAATTTCCAATAAATCTGAAACTGTAATACCTAACTGTTGCCGTATGTTTATGAAATACAAGATACAGTATTCTCATGTACAAAGTATTTAATTATCAAAAATATTTCTAGGGAATGCAAAGTATTTAATTATAAAAAATTAAAGAGTTGGGGATTTTCTAAACCCCAAAGCAAGGGATGGTCAGCATTCTTAATGATAAATTTAATAAAGAAGAGTAAAAATTGATTTAAAGATAATTATAATTGAAAATAATTAACAATTTAATTAATCAAACTTGATTTAGGTTTTCTAATGTACGGAATGGTGGATTATATATTGGGATATCAGAGTAGGAGGCAGACATGAATGTTTGACCTACTTTATGTTGAAGAATATTTCTTGATTAGCAAGGCTAATCTTGATTTGATTGGGAAAACCATGCACAGTGTGATCAAATCGGAGGACCCACTTGTATGGCCTGTGGTTCACGTACATTGGAAAATAAGAATATTCATATTTACAATGTAGTTTGATTAGAAACAAGGTTTAAACTGTATTTTTCAAATTTGGGGCAATATAGGCATCGGCTCATAAAGGACCAAAAATATATGTTTAGTAATTTTTTTAATTAAAAATATATAAAAATATATTTTTTTTATTTTTAATGTTAGTTAATCCAAAAATAATAATTTTTTTAAAGACACAGATTCAACCAGTTTCAAGACACCCTATAATACCACTATCTAATTATTTGTTCATGGAATACTTAAGTGTTAAAAGTGTTCGAAGAATCAACTGGGAAAAAATATCCCTAATTTGAATTAATAAAGAAAAACAAACTACTTTCATCAGTAATTGCGAAAACAAACCTGCCCAAGATGGGAGGAATTGTCGATTCGCCGACCACCGTGGTTGGAGTAATTGGGATGCATTTTGTTGATGATCCCAAATCTGTAAAACCTACTCACCACTACTAACAGTCAAGTGAACATGAAATGAATCAGGAATCCAAATCAACATGAACAGGTTATTAACGAACCTTCCTTAAACAATGCATGAACTATTAACAACTTGTGGCCCAAACACTAACCATCTTTTTAAATGTCGAATCATATACATGGTTGAGCTTTGGCCATTACTACCTAGCCTTGAATCTTCACAGTTCTTTTCTGTTTCTATGTACACAATAAACAAGGAAATCTAAACACCAAATGCAATGTGCAATGATGATAAATTATACTAGCATGGTTGAAGGAGCAGAGGGGACGACATTTTGTTAATTTCTACCTTAGATCCACGTCCACTAGTTCTGGATTCCCCCTTTCAGTCTGGTTGTTAACAAGTTCCATGCCAAGCTGCCCTTTGTCTCCGGCACCAAATGCAAAAAGTTTCCCTGATTCAGTGAGAGCAAAGGTGTGAGCATTCCAGTATACGGAGTTGGTTAGGCTGATCTGCACCACTCGCTCCTTCACCTCCTTCAACGATGTTACTAGCTCTGGGCTTAAGACATTAGTATGCCTATTTCCCTGTAGAAAAAAAAATTATAAGTTGAAGGACCACATTCATGCACGCATCAATATTCAAAGATAGCATTTTAGAATCATGGCCATATTAAGACAAGACAACAATCAAATTACTTAAAGAGATTCTAAAATCAATCAACACAACATGAAGCTTTGCCAGTTTGTCGTGTCGCAATCACCTTTTCAGTAAACATTATATATCAGTGGTTACATACCAACCATAAGGTTAATCATTCAATATCTTGCTAAATATGGTTAATTTCCACATGGCAGTGGCACACAAATCGTTAATATCAGGAAATTAAACAGCTGGTAGTTAGCATGTCAGAGAAACAGTTGTAAAATTGAAAGGAAAGCAAGAATATCCCCAGCAAATAAGGGGACCACCAATTAATGCTAAGATGGAAAAAAAAAATGATGTAATTAGGTAAAGACTGCATAAAGTAGTCAGCAATTAACAACTTACATCATCGATCTTAAATTACACTTCATGCAACGAAATTATGCTATGGAGGTGTAAAGAAAGGGCTGAGTGTGTTCAAGATTTGTTCCATGAGACCAGGAAATTAGGCAAACTTCTTTCTTTCCACATTAATGAAACAAAATCTATCTATATATAAACATAGCATTAAACAGAAGAGGGCCAGACCTGTCCATCATCATCAGCATTATGACCTAGACTAGCAGATTCACCACAACCAAATGAGTATACATCACCATCATCAGATACCACGAAGGTTGTGTAATCCCCTGTAGCAACATGAACAGCTTTGACCTTGCTCAATGCATCAACCACCTTAGGAACCGATTCACACTCTTCATTTCCATGGCCCAAGCACCCATAGCGGCCCCAACCCCATGTACAAACCCGTCCATCCCTTCCTACCACGGCAGCATGCCATGCACCAGCAGCAACCACCATTGGCTGAAGGTTCAAAAGCTGAAACTGTTCTATCAATCGTGGGTACTTCTCATCAGTTCTTGATCCATGTCCAAGCTTCCCACCCAAGCCACATCCAACAGAGTATACTGACCTGATATACATCCAAAATATAGCACAAAGATTAGAGACTACTAAGCTGTTGTAGCCAATTCAATAGCAGTCATGACCATACAGTTGGACGAGACATGATAGAATTAAATCAAGGATTTTGAAATATTAAATTGTCAATAACAGTTACTTCTTAAACAGACCTTTATACTTATCCTTGGTTAAAGAGTAAGTTCCTAAGAAAATTTTTAGTATTTTCTTTTGCAATGTTGTCTCATGGAAAACACAAGGAGCAACTCACATGCCACTAGGTTGACAGGCCAGAGCAAGAAGGTAACAGTATCCAGCAGCAATTTGAACCACTGGTATGTTCTCAAGTGCCCCCAACAAAGGATGGGGTACAACATCATTTGGCTCGGTCTGATGACCAAGTTTGCCATCATTGCCCCAAGAAAACGTATAAACCCTTCCTTCTCTGGACAATACAGCGGTGAAGAAATTTCCTATCGCAGCTTGCACCACAAATATGTTTTTCAAGGACTCAACCAGCTGTGGAGTTGTGACAGTTTTAGTTCCTTGAACTCCATACTCAGCTTCACCAAAGGAGTCCTTTCCAAAGGCATAAACCTCCCCAGCATCACTAATCAGCATTGTCCTGCCAGGCCCAGCAGCTGCTTGGATAATTCGAATGCCTTGCAGGGATCTGCAACACAGTGAAGATCCATTAAATTTCTATAGCACAGAAATCACCCTTTCCATTTTCCTCAACTAACAACACATACCTGATTTGCTGAGGTCGCCATTCCTCTTCAGTGGTGCCATGCCCAAGTTGTCCTGAGCTATTAGAGCCAAAGGAGTAAACTACTCCATTCGATGTCACAGCAATACTGTGACCAGGTCCTGCAATTGCCTGGGATTTCTCCCTCCTGCAACATGCTTCTCCAGCCAGCAAAAATCTCAGGACCAGTTTCCATGAGCCCCCACACCTTTGTTTCAGATCTTGGCGTTCTTCAGGTGTCATTGGCTTAAATATGGCTCTTTTTTGACACATATCAAGAGCAGCAAGCTCTGACATGGATAATTCATAGTCGGGGGCAAAGCTTGCTGGCTGCCTAAAGAAGGAACATGTTGCCTGCAATATGTACATTGGAAATCAAATCAGCAGCACCATCAATTCTACGAAATAAAAAAAAAAAAGCTTCACAGTCACAAGTTAAGGAAAAATATCACTTGCCTCTAGTTTTGCAAGATCTTGAGGATCCAAGTTACATGTGGTGAGAACATGGAGGACAATTGATGGATTGGCAGCTAGGGGGAATTCTCCAGGAATCGAGTCCCCAAAGCAATGACGCTGATTTCGTTGATACGTTGAGACAGGAACAGCAACAATGGCTGTAACAGGCTGATCAGTGATGTTATGGTATTGTATAGTAGGGGTTCCACTCGTTGTGGAATCCATGGCCATTGCCAAATGATCGCAGTGCACAAACTTGGCAAAGTAGAGGAATTAAATAGCTGGATAAAAACAGACAAACAGATGCCAAGATCACCACATTGTTATCCAACATAGCAATAAAGACTTAAACTTCAGTGTTTCATACTACATTTACACAGTGAGAGAATCTCATCCAAGATGTATTTACCTAAAATTATAAATCAATCAGCAAACTTCAATTCTCAAACCCACAAAATAAAACACATGCAAATGAACTCTCCTCCAAAGCTAACATAAACCACCCATCCAAACCAGCTGGCATCATCATTGATGCAGCATGTTTTGATCGAACCAACAGTAGCAACTACTAGTAAATCAATCATCTTTACATTCCAACTAAAAAAAAAGTCTCCAAGTTTCAAAAGGCAATTTTTTTTCCTTTTCCTTAAAAGCGGTGGCTCCCTGGGATGATCAGGTGCAGAAAACTGTATAAATTTTCAATTTTGGTCCTTCATCGTCAACACCATCATCATCACCATGATGCATGAAATACACACTAATCATTCACGATAAAGGCTTTACCAAGGAGTAAGAGTTACTTGCATGCTTAACTTTACCATTTCAAATGGATTTTCCCTATGATCTATACAAAAAAAACACCATAAAGTTCAAGAATTTATCAAAGAACCCATACCAAAATCTCAAAGTCTCAGTCTTCCTGCTTCTCCGACCTAATATCCTCTGTTTCTGCGATCCTTTATTTGTTTTCTTTAATTTCTCAGCCCACAAGTCAACAAATGGTAAAAGAAAAGCCCCCATAAAATTTTCCAAGAAATCCCATCTTTTCTCCTGTTTTCCCTGATCTGATTAGACAATTACCAGTGAACCAAACCAGCAAGAAAAAACAAGTTTGTTTCAAGAGTGAAAGCTCTGCTTTGAATTGATCAAAGAACAAAGCAGAGAAAATCCCAAAAGGAGATCAATGGATGAAAAATCTGAAGAAAATATGAGGGATGATGATCAAAGATTAGATATATATATAGAGAGAGAGGGAGAGGGAGAGGGAGAAACAAATGGAAATCGATTAGGAGAGAAAGATGTGCAGTGGATGATGATAGAGAGGGTGAGATCACATGAAAACTCTATATATCCTCCATAAAATTCCGGGTAATTTATATTTTCACACATATCTATGCATCCATGCTACACTTCCATCCCTATACTTTCAACTTGTCAATATCATCCTATATTTATTTTCTGAAAGTTTCCATTTTACCCTTTAATTCCTGTAGTTTTTCTACAGTGCATTTGAGCTGAGTTTGAAATTCCTTTTTAAATTACATTTCAATTGGAAAATCATCAAATTTGATAACCTTAATTATATATAAATAGTGTGAATGTGGTTATAGTTTTTTTTTTAATTAAGAAAATAACTTTTACATTAATATATCAAATATAAAAATTAAATGATACCCAACCTCCATTTCAACCACAATTCCAAATAAAATTCAGCCATATTATTTAAAAAAATTATGTGTTTTTAAAATCTGAAATTATCAGCCTATAAATAACTAATAACAAGGATTTAAAAAAATGAATAAAATTGAAAACCCATAGCGTGAAAAACGAAGAATATTCTTTGAATCATGCTAGCATTTGGTGGGCAAATTGGTTTCCCCAAGACACCTTCATGGCTAGCAGAGTTACCAAGTAAAAGTCATCCAACACGCAACAGTGCCTCCGAGCTTCCGTTCGTAACAAGTCATCACTGAAGAATTATAGGCAAAGTCACTGCAGGCTGTTGGGTTCTCTTTCTTACTTTGGACTGCTCTTGTAATTCTCAATGTTTGTGGACTATTAGGCATGTGATTTTCATAAAAACTTTGGTATATAAATAATTCGAGTGACTTGACATCGCCAGTTCCACCTTTGAGCCGTGAAAAAAATAGCTGTAAAGTTAAATAAAAAAATAAATCATACTCAGTGCTCATCCTATAACCCCTGGACCTGTATAATAACGTGGTGGGATATAGTCAAAATTGCATTATTTTTAATAATATTTGGTTAATTAGGATATCTCACTGTCTTACATGAGTTACGTTGAAAATTCTCTCATAAAACTTTGGGTATAAAAAAATTATAATTTATAGTTTTCTTTAAAAATATTTTTTACAAATCACAGTCATTATTAAATATAAAAAAAGATTAATTTCTTGATTAAAAGAATATAATATTGTTGTTTATTATAGTAAGGGTTATTTTTTAAAATATATTTTATTTAAAAATATATAAAAATAATATTTTTTATTTTTAAAATCAATTCATCCAAACAATATAAATATAAAAATGAAAGCATTCATCACTTCTTTTGAATTTGCTTTTGATTCTTTTGAACTTGCTTTTTTTTTATTATTATTATTTATATGAGGTATTCAGGTCAGTTTGCGTACACCACGACTAATTCTCACAACTCACTGAATACCCTACAAATTTAGTAGGTATGTAAGGCACCATGGGGTGATAAGTATACATACCAAAATTCGAACCCAAGTATAATAAAAAAAAAAAAAACTTTTTTCACCGCTGAGCCAAACACTGAACTTGCTTTTGCTTAGTCATGTTGTGTCCTGTTCTTCAACACCTCCTGTTCATGGGGTATCTGCCAGTAGACGGCACCTCATGCACAGTGACAAAAGGTATTGGAGGTGTGGACAAATGAAAAAAGAAAAAAGAAAAAAAACACTAGACACCATAGCTCTAACCCTGTCCCGGGTCGCCAACCCGAAACAAAAATATTCTTTTAACTAGCTTGAAATAATCTCAATTCAAATTAAATTTCGAGTCAGCAAGTTACTGGATGGACAGATTTGTACTCTTATTTCATGACAAGTCCAAGCACATAAAGATCAGTTGTAGTAATTGAAACAGCCATCTGAAAATGGGGAAAACCCTAGATTTTCTTGAGCGAGACTGGAAATATGATGGCTAAAATCTTACAGTAAAAGCAAACATGATAGCCAGGATCCATTTGGGCAGGTGTTTTACTGTAAGAATCAATGAACCATGCTGCATGTCTTTATGGCCCGAAAAATGGTCGATGGTTTTGTTTGCCACGTTGAAGACAGGTATACTTCAAAGTTTACAGACAGGCCTCGCATGATTGCACACCTGGGCGGGGAGTCATGCTCGAGAAGACAAGACTTTTACAGCAGAGGAAGCTTACTGGTTTTGGTCGCCCGGACAGAAAATGTTACAGGTGAAGTGTGCACTGATCTTGGGTTTTCCATGATTGTTAATTATGGAAACTTTAACTTATTTATCATAGTCATAAAATTCAGAACAGCTCATCGGATCTACCAGGTCACTGTGACTCGTTTGATTACTAACCAACCTGGTTAAACACACAGTTCTTAATCTCTTAGCTTTTTTTTTTTATTATTATTAAAACATGATTTTATTTTTATTTTTATTAGAATCAACTCTTTCACACATGCCTTGCTCCAGGAAAAAGAACATAAATAAAGCATCTTCTTAATGTTTCTAGTTTGCTTGTGAGTTGCAACTTTTTAATGTTTCTAGTTTGCTTGTGATCTGAATTTGTTGGGTTGCAGCTGAGAGTGTTTCTGAATTGGATTGCAGAATAAAAAATATATATATTTTTAAATTTATTTTTAACATGATCTAAAAATATTACAAAAAATTAATTTAAAATAAAAAAATTATTTTTTTTATTTAAAGTTTCAACTTCAACACTAAATAAACACTAAAATAAATGTCGTGTGATGCTATTATCTTGCTTTTTTTTTTCATCTACAAACAGAGAAATAGATGGAGAGATGATGAAACGGAAGAAAAAAAAAACGTTAGGATACAAAATAATTATATATTAATTTATTCCAAATTGTATTTCTTTTCCTCATTTCCCAAGCTTTTCTTCATTTCCTTGCAAAACAAACACTATTTGATCTTGTAAGTTATAGTACCAGGCCATCAAAACTTTTTTCTTTCTTTTCAACCTACCTGAATTTTCCTTGTTTCCTTCCAAAACCTCCAATTATATAATCTGTGCGAGCCTTCAACTTTTATGATTATCCTTTTAATCCTAATCTTGAATTATGCCATCATGCCATCGGATGCAGGCTTCTTAGCACACTGGAAGGGAAAAGATAAAACGATCACAGAAAAGGCATAGCATCTTCGCAAGACAAGAAAGGGTGTTGGAAAACCTTTATCTTCAAGTCACGATTGCTTTTCAAATACATATAAGATCAGGGAAATTCTGTACTTGAATGACAGGATACGAGCAAAACAAGATAATTTACTCATGAACTTGCACAAAAATTGTTGAAATTAATTCAACTTGCAGACATCGATGAACTTCTGAACTGCATTGTGGTATTGTGTTCCCTGTGATATTAACAAGCACGTCATCCAAGTTAGCAAAATCTAGATACATATATCTCTGCATGCGCAAATTATAGTAACAATAAAATCATAAGATAGAGACGACTGGAAACTGAAATAACCAAACGGGAGAGTATAATGTGTCAAGTTGCATGCATGCATGCTTGGCATAATATATAAAACAAATCACAGGACAGGTTTTTCTGCCCAGCAATGACCATGAATCTGTTTCAGTCAATAATAGTCATCAGTATAGAAACTACACATTTGTTAATGGAACATTAATACTGTAGTGATTCCTCAGAGGAAGTATGGTATGCAAAAGTCAACCTATTGAACAAGAGCATGCAACTGCAAGCACTTTATTGGTTGCTAAAGTGAACATACTGCTATCTCATTAGTACATATAACACTCAGCTCCTAAAAGGTCCAGTGAGTCCCTACCCTCAATGTTTTCACAAGGATGTTTGAATTGTATCAATCCTGTATTGGTACAACTCAATGGTCTCATGAGCACCTTGTCCCATTTCATTCTCTGCACGGTACTTCAAGCTATGATCACTATATCTAATATCTAATGCTAATTGCCACCTTAGATGCTCAATGCATTCATGTTACTTCTGTGAATTGTAAGGTGAAGCTGCACAGAAAACTTTCAAATGGCTTCGTGGGAATAGAGGACTAGTATCATTTTGCATATTACAAATTTACTAGACAATACCAGCTTCCTCCTTCAAAGATTGTTCAACTATTTAAGGTTTGATCCTTTGAAAGTGGTGAAACCATTTTTGGAAGATAATTAAAACAAGCGGGAGTGAACTGAGTTACTAAGCACTACCTCCCAGTAAAGTTGATTGCATTCCATGCACTGCCAGAACTCTAAATTTTTGTTAAACAAGCAATCGGGAATTCTTTGGAAACCCTTTGCAGCTTCAACTGCCTCTTCTGTTGTCAGCGGCTTTTGAATGAACCTCCCATTGCATTTCGTGCACCTTGACATCAACTGATCCTCATTAATTTGTAATTGGAAAGTTTCAATTACCTGCAAACTTCTTCAATTTTAGCCTCTACAATCATGTTTCATTACTCTCAATTAACAAAAAATAAACTGCATGTATTCATCCTCTGCCTTTACAACAGCACAACATTGCCTAGATTGTCATGGACATATTGACAACACATACCAAAAAGGAAGACCATTGATGTCTGGTTGTATTATAATATGCAAAAAGAGACTCAGTATGGTGAGAAGAACCTTAAGCACAAATGAAGACAATGGTGCTAGTCCGTGAAAGACTTTAACGCAAAATCAACCATTAGGCAATTCACAAGAAATGACCTTTTCCCTGTTTCTTGTACTTAAAATTGTGGTGCTAAATGCAAAGCAAATTTGTTTTTCACTAGAGTTGCACACACTTGTATGTTTGCATGTACTATGTACCTCAAGTAGTTGTTCATTTTTAAGAAGATTCTTCACCCTGTAGATTTGATTCTTTATCAAATATTGGTGTCTCAATAGCTTAGCATCTCGTGTCAAAAGCACTCTCTGTTCCCTGTATGCTTGATCCAATAACTCCCTGAATACAACGAACAACGAAGTGAATAGCTTTCACTTCTCATGGCCAAAAGATATTCAAAGACATAATAAATAACTACAAACAATCATGTGCACCCTTCTAAATACCTGGATTCTGGTTTTTTTGAACTTGGGATTGCTGCATCCACACCCACACACCGTAAATGTTTTGCCAAGCCTTCAATCTGTGCAAATACTTTATTTAGCATCCTGTTTATTATGAACAAAAGAGTGTGAATATTATTACATCTAGCGGAAATACAGACTTCTCTTTCCTAGAATGGTTATAGGATAATGCATTTATTTCTTATTTTTAGTTGATATAATTTTAAATTGAGCCCTATCTCAAATTGCCCCGTCCTTGTCAGGAAAGGCTGCCACCTAAAGGTGTGGACTGCAGACCATTGCAAGCACAGGAAACTGAAATGTAATTAAACCATTTTTATTGGAATTTCGCCTTGTTTTGGAAGCTTAAATTTTATAGTGGAAGAAATAGAAAAAAAAAAAAAAACAGGAAAAAAAACAGAAATGCTTTTACCATCACGTCACATAGGAACTTAGGGCATCCATCACCACCCAAGGACAAGTCCCATGGTGGAGGGCCTTGCCAGTCACCAGTATTGTCCAGCTGCTTTTCTCTGGTAACTGCAACGAGTGAAGAGTGTTTTTTCACTTTCTTTCTGGCAGCTTTTGGTTTTCTGTCAGATTTTCTCAACAGAATTTTCTCACCATATTTTCTCACTATCTTCAGGAGAGATTCATTCATAGGCATGGTATTTCTGGATGATGTCCTGGAAACTGCCACATCCACCTCAGCTATTCTTTGGCAGTGTTCTGAAGAAACAGTAGCTTGGAAGATATGGGAAGCTTCAAAATATTTGATCCTAATAATTTTATCATCAATATCATGCTTCTCAAGAATTTCTTTCAACCCAAGATTTACACCAGAAGAATGCAGTTCCACCATGTCGTCAGAAGAATTGCCTGCAGTACAAGTAAGACTTTAACAACCAGTTCAAACAATGTCATAGGCCTCATATACATCAGAGGAAGAGAGATCAAACCATCAACAATCTCTCTAAATTTGTAAATACACCTGCTCTGTTAACAGGAAAATCCCATGTTTTAATCATCTTTGACTAAGACCATGCACTCAAAAGTACAAGAGAAGTCTGAGCTATGTTTTGCAGCACATCATCCACATGTTTGCAAACATTGCTTATGGTATCTGAATAACTTGCTTCAACATGTGTTTTTGCTCAATTGGGCCAATACAACTTAATGGAGTTCTAGGGAAGGCTTACATGTTATCCAGTGTGCATTAAAACATTATTTCAAACAAGTATGCTCTGAAGTACCAGTCAACAAGCTGGAGAACAAATCATACTAAATTTATCCTAAACTATGAATTCAGTAAGTCATACAAATTGTAAGTATGAACCTTTCAACCACCACGAACCTTTTTTGACAATGTTGTCCTGGAAGACATTAAATATTTTGAGCAAGCAGTGTGCATCAGTAGCTGCATATGTTTTTTGCTCTTCTGTAAGAGGACGATGTGACCAATCACTACATTGAAGTTCCTAAAGAAGACATGGATTTTACAAATTAACAACTCAGTTATAAATTACAGTAATTAAAATCCAACCCCACAAGAACTATGGAATCCAACAAGTCAACTCCTCAATCCTCCAGAATGCATTAGGAAAATTGGAAGAAGCATATCATTTGATTAAGTTAATTATAGATGTAGCATCCATGCCTAAAAAGAAAGTCAGACATTTATAGTTGTGCGCTATTAGAACACCACAAAAAATCTAGAGATTCCAAGTAGCACAAGAAAGCAGCAAGTTACATGTCTATTTAGAAAATCTATATCCCGCGATTTATACACCTGTAATCATTTTATTGAAATTGAAATCAATCTAAACCAGCTTAGATATAGCTGTAATGGTTTGGTCCTCGTAGAGCAGTGCAACTTTAGATTAGAAAGGCATTCATTCCAAGTCCATAGTTATCATAAACCAGTGCAATAATTGTTCATCTCATGCATTATGCAAGGGTAAATTTATAAACTATGAGCTGGTACAGATTTTAAGCAGAAATAGACTACTAAAAATTTGATGCTAAAACTAATAAAAGCAATGCAAATTTATAACATTGCAAAAAAAAATATCAACAGGTTAAAAATTAACTGGTTTGACCAAAGAGAAAAGTAGTTTTGTCTTCACAATTAATGCAGAATAAAGCTGAATCATCAAGATTTTTAATAACCCGGTTACAGCAAATCAAAGCCATTTCATTCACCATACTTCTATACAGACTGTGCTTGTTTACCATATATACTTGGCTAATTAGGTGGAAGTTTGAGAATAAGCATCGAGAATAGATATTATATATAGAACAAACAAATCTCAAAGATTTCCATAACATAAAATAAACAGGCATTCTAATAACAGCGCATTTCCAGTACAGGATAACATAGGAGCCATAAATCTCAAATTAAGTCATTCAGAGTTTCAAACAAAAACTTGCGCATTGATCACCATACCTTTGAAAGAGAAATTCCCAGTACTTCTTTGCAGATAGTTGCTAAACTCTTGGTTTCCTTCGGTCCCTTCCTTCCCTGTTGCTTATGTTGCATCTGATAGTATATGCTAGTGATGTCCAGATACGGCTCCACCTATTCAGCCAGTGTTCAACAATTGATAAAAATTTTACAAAGTCCAATCAATCCTCTTTAATCAACGACCACAAATTTCCTCAATCTCCCATAACATCCTAGATTATGCTGAACGAAATGAAATTAAAAAACCAATAACCATCTTCTGATTCGATTCCTTTCTAACACAAGGATTAACACCAAATTCACATCATTATCCAGTAAATCATCTAATCAATATTGCACTTACTGTATGTCAAGACAATAGCCTATTGTTATTTCCTATTCATAATGATAAATTAAGATTAAAGAAATTGCACTTTAAGCTCTAAGCTATTCCAGATAGATAGATGACAAACAAAATAGAGGATAATATCAAACTAGACATAAACTGTACTTAAAAGGTGAAGGTGTGGTTCTTTTCTCCGAAACCAAACAACCATGATAGAAAAATTCAGTAATTACCTCATACAAACAAAAACAATACTTAAAAACAATAAAAATAAGGTTATTTTCTTGGAAATCAAACAGAACATAATAGGAAAACCGAGTCTTTACCTTATCAAAACCAGGATCGCAACCTTGTAAGCAAAATGTTGAGGACAAGTACACCAAATCCTGCTTAAATTTAAAACCCAATTTCAGAACATCAGGAGAGACAAAAGTCTCTCTCAACAATTCCCATGTTGAGGGTAAAGGGACTGAGTGCAGGTCAAGCAGGAAAGTTTCTGACTCGTCCGAGTCATGACCGAGTTGACAAGCGAGTTGGAGGAGTGACACAGTTGGGAAGGTGGGCTGGTGGGTTTGGCCTCGAATTGGCTTCCACTCGGCGTCCAGACCGATGATTGAGGAGCGAGTCAGGGACTGAGTCAGCCGAGTGAACTCGGGAGACTCAGTTGAGTTGACCAGGTGGATTTGGAGGGGCTTTTCGCTTGGGAGATCCATGATGAAAACGAGTGGTAGAACTAGAGAAGGTGTAGGCTCTTCGCTCCATTTATAAAATAAAAGCTTTGGGCTTTGACCCTTCATATATGTATTTTTTATATTTTTTTTATAAACTATAATCTTTTCATTACTTTTCCTTTTTTTTGTCTTCTTTTAGAAACCTTCCCTGGTCATCTTAATGAATGTTCAGTAATTTTATTTTTAAATGAAAAAAATCTCAATTAACGTAGAAACTGGTCTAAAATCTCAATTAATGTTCAGTAATTATATATATATATATATATTAAGGGTTAGGAGAATCAATTTTAGACCAGTTAGAGCTTCTCTTTGTTCTTGCTATGGTGTTACCTCATCTTCTCATAGTGATTTCTTCATGAAATTGCAAGTTAGAAAAGAAGTGATGAGAAAAAAAAAAAAGGAAAAGGAAAAGGAAAGAAAGACCAATAAAGAGAATATTAATGATAGTCAAGCAACCTTGTTAATTATATATTTTCATTATAGAAAACAAGATTACATAAATATAATTATAGTTTATTTATAAAAAAATAAAAAATATCACGACATCAATGTAACTATAATCATATCTTGTTATAAAATTTAAAATTATATCATGTTAAAAAAATTAATTTAAAAATTTAAGTTATTAAATAAAATATATTATCACAATAGTTAATGATCCCATGTCTCATACCGAGTTTAAGTCCTTACATCTCCTCACTAGTTTCTTCTACAATTTGGTGTTTGTGGTTCTCGGGTTGCTAGAACAGCAACCTTCTCCCTTCAAATCAAAGATCAAAGTCCTTCAAAGTGCAATACAGGGGAAAGTCATTAGAAGTACCTGATGATTTGAAGACTTATTTACTTGGTGATGATCTTCATGGAGAAACCATACGTGTGGAAGGCAGGATTTATGCAGAAACCATGTTTTCCACAATTTACTTTTCCTTTTAATTTCCTGTGTATCTTGTTCATGTTCTATTGATTATATATATATACACAATACCCATCTGAAACCTTGTTGTCTAATGGCTGATCACCTCTTATCTCCCTGTAGGTGGAAGCCTGGTGTTTGAGCTCGCCATCATTTCCAGGAGTAAATTCTCGCACATAAGTTACTGCACGCAGCTATCTTAACATTTTCTTTTGTATACCACTGTTGTTGCAGCAAAGGCGTTTACATTTTGTAAGTTTTCTGACTCGGCGTAAGAGGCAAAAGCATAGAGATCTAGCTTTAGCTTCCTAATCCCACTGCCCAGAAGGACCTGAGGAGCTGTGTGAGAATCTGTTCTGGTCTCTTGTCTATGGAGGTACTGAGCAAGTTGAGAATCTGGGAAACATGCAATCCAAATATTATCTTACATGTTGTCTTTCATATCTCCTGTGGCTGCTTCTTTTCGCTTGATCTTGATTGGATCTGTGATGTTCATGCTAGGGGGAGGAATCTGACAACGTAGCGTGAAACACATGCATGTTCAAAAGATCATAGGCTACAACGTTAGCTTGAAACTGAAATACCTGCATCAATATAGACACCGTGTTATTGCGAGCAAAAATTTAATTGAATCTTAAATTGTGTGTAATTTGAGCATGTTGACTAATATTATTATTCCTGTGCAATTTTTTGGATGGTGTATTTCATGTATTCTCCAGCTTAAACTTGAATTTATAAAACTCGTCAAGCAAGTCAACTCCATAACCGGGGAAACAAATATATTGACTGGTATTTTATTTTTTAAAATTTATTTTTAATATATATTAATACATTAAAATAATTTAAAATACTAATTTTTTAAAAAAATTCAATTTTAAATAAATTATATTTTGATCACAAACCAAAAACATATTAAATCAAAGATACAGCAATAAAAATTTCGTACTTATTTATATTGGATCCAAACCGGGGAGACAAACGGAGGCCACCCATCAAAAACATTAACCCTGGCTCCAAACCCAAATACCTAACCCGCGCGCCAAAACCCTATTTCCCGCGAAACCAAAATAACCCGCCAACCACTCTCATTGGTTCCACGCTCCACATTTAAAAACCCGACAAAACCCAGAGCAAAAAAAAAAAAAAAAAAAAGAACCCTCTCGTCTACAGCAAAAATGGCACTGAGAAGCAAGAAAAGTCAAGCTCCAAAGCCGATATTTAGATCCAAAGATGCTGATGATTACAGTGAAGTTTACTGTGAAGAATGTGAGTCAGGAGAGCTACTTCTTTGTGATAAATGTGATGAAGGATTTCATTTGTTTTGTTTAAGACCTATCCTTGTCTCTGTCCCTAAAGGCTCCTGGTTTTGCCCTTCCTGTTCCAAACAAAAGATGCCCAAGTGTAAGTTCATTCTTTTTTTTAAAAAAAAAAAAGATATATTTTTATGAAGTTCTTTTGTTGATTTCTGGGTTTTGTGAAATGGGTTGCTATTTTGTGATTTAGATTTATTTATAAAGCGATTTGATTTTTTGGGTTTTTATGTAATCTGGGTTGAGAATTGTTGACTGGAAAGCAAAGGTAAAAGAAAGGAATATTATAAACAAATTAGGAAGTGAAAATTGTATTAGTAATTATGTGGCGTTTGATGACCTGGAATTGTTAATCTTGTCCATAATATTATTTGTGAAAAATAATTTATTCTTGATTATGAGAGTTGTCTTTTGTCTCAAATCGTTGAATTGAATTTTTTTTTTGATGAACAGCATTTCCTCTTGTTCAAACAAAAATCATTGATTTCTTTCGCATTAAACGGTCCACAGAATCAACTCAGAAGCTAAGTCAAGGTAAACAAAAAAATACTGCGTTGTGGATTTGTTGACTTTGTTTTAATTGATGGGTTGGTATTGAACATTATGTTCTGTTTTTGTTTTAGATGTTCAGAAGAAGCGAAAGCGATCTAGTAGTTTAGTAATGTCGAAGAAGAGGAGGAAGTTGGTGCCATTCAATCCGAGTGAAGATCCCGAGAGGAGACTAGAACAAATGAGATCACTTGCAACAGCGTTGACGGCCTCCGGGGCAGAGTTTAGCAATGAACTAACTTACCGACCAGGCATGGCACTGAGATCTGCAAATCAACCAGCTCTTGAGAAGGGAGGAATGCAGGTAAAAATTGGGAAAGCAATTGATCTATATTAAAAAATAAAAAGAGAGATGTTTCAGTGAATTTGTTAATATTAGTGACGTAATTGTTTTAGTGTTTAGTTCTGATTTATGGCTTGATAGTAACTGGTACAATGTTACTTTGGATGCATGTTGTTGCATTTGAGCATTTGAAATTAGACTACCCATTTGGAATTGTCAATGAATGGGTTTATCGAGATTTTTGGAACACTTACCTATGGATACATTTGAACAGTTAAGCTGAATTTTATGTTTGTAGATAGACACATGCATGTGAATTGGCTAATAGTCTCAAGAATTTTCCTTTCTATCACTTTAAGAAGACTAGACTGAAGTGGAGGGATTGCATATTCTTTTCTTCATCGGAGTTGTTTTTTTATTTTGATTGATTTGCTTTCTTGACTTGGGTTGGCTGTTTAGTAATTATAGAGTTCAGGTTTACTGAAACCCAAGTATGATTTGTTTTACAGGTCTTGACAAAAGAAGATGCCGAAACCTTAAACTTGTGCAAAAGAATGATGAATAGAGGTGAATGGCCGCCTCTTATGGTTGTTTTTGATCCTGAGGAAGGGTATGTGTATATAGTATCCAAGCCTTTTCAAAATTGACTAATTTGTTCTCATTATGGTTAATAAATTTGGATCAGGAGCTTAGCTTAGTATACCTTTTTGATTGTAACAGGTTCACAGTAGAGGCAGATAGATTCATAAGAGACTTGACAATTATCACTGAGTATGTTGGAGACGTTGATTACTTGAAGAACCACGAAAATGATGACGGGGATAGCATGATGACATTGCTTCATGCTGCAAATCCTTCTCAAAGCCTTGTTATATGTCCTGACAAGCACGGGAATGTAGCTCGATTTATCAATGGTATCAACAATCACACGCAGTAAGTTCACTTCATTTTCTACCCTTGATTAACTCCTTTATGCCTTGGAAATAAAAGCCACTGGCAATTGGAATTAGAAGTAGACATTTCAAGGTTAACCTGTAAGTTAGGCAGGATGGGTAGCATAGGGATTCATTGCTGATGCATTTTGGCAGATATGGTTATAACATTTTGCGTCATCTGCTGTGCCTATCACTTGATCATATATCATGGGAAGGAAGTGTCAAGAGTGTATAGAGAACACTGAACATGGAATCGAGTTAATTGTGAATATCTCCCAACTTGAGCTCCTTCATTTTGCAAAGGACCAAAAAATAAGGCAGGAATCTTTTATAAATGCATGAACACGATGTCCATCTAATGCCTGTTCAGGAATCCAAATTTTGCAGGAGGCCTTTCTGTTCTGCACAATTTAAGTCTTGCATTTGCCATTTAACATTTTGTTGGACTGCATTTAGAAAACAGTTGTTACTTTGGTCTAATCTCATAAGAACTGTGTCCTTTGATGCAGGGAAGGGAAAAGGAAGCAGAATCTAAAATGTGTGAGATATGATGTTAATGGTGAATGCCGGGTTTTGCTGATTGCAAACAGAGATATATCAAAGGGAGAGAGGTTATATTATGACTACAATGGATATGAACATGAATACCCTACAGAGCATTTTGTTTAATCTGATTTCCTAAGTTAAAAGAAGACATCAACTAACAAGCTAATCATATGTTGTAGTCATCTCGAAATTAGCAAATGTGAAAAGGTTCTGACTTCTATAACAGGAATGTCTACACACTTTTGTGTACTTAATTTTTGAAGCACCTAAAGGCAGCAGGTCTTGCCTTGCCTGGAGTCAAAGACAGCTATAGTGTGATCCTCGCTGCCATTTCAACCACACAGTTCTGAGTTCTGCCGTACGTATCATTTTCTTAAAAACAAATCACAAGAAATTTGTGTCATGCTGTGATCCAAATAGTTGGAGAACACACAAAGTACTGCAAGACATGGGAGTATTTGAGTCAGAATGACAAGCCTGAGATGCCATCGAAAACATGTGTGCTGTAGATTCAGCCCCAACATAGAACCAACCTGAGATGCCGCCATCCTAACAACACTATCTTAATCTAGAAAAATAGGTAACCTGTAATGATCAGTCAATAGACATATTGTAGTATATATGTCGTAGCTTTCTTAAATGGCATGAGGCATCTTAAGAACAAATCTCTTTGACCCACCATAGCTAGTGTTTAACGGCTTGAAATTATGCAGACATCTGACTCCTATGATGCCAATTCTGGCCTACAGCCTCGCACTACTAAAGCTTGGTCTTTCAAGGCCACAAGTTCAGCATTTTAAGAGTTGTATCTTTACAATGGGCCTATTGGCACCTCCTACCCAACCAGTTCCCTCTCAACCAACCGACAGCAATATGGTTTCCCGGTAAAAACCTTCCATTGGAACAAGATCTGCACAGCGCTCTCATCACAATGCTTTATAATTTATATGATATTGATGATTGACAGTGAAGTTCATGTAATACTCGTACTAAGTTGTACAGAAGCAGCTAGCACTGTCACCCACACACAAACACACACTTTCCTGCAAAACTTGCGATCTTTATTTGATCATAAACTCAGGACCACCCTGTTGCTTCTCAGTGAAAAACATAACTCACGAGTGGTCCAAATTTAGGGTCTGCCATGATCATAGTAGCTGGCAAAGATTATTTAGTAAGTACATATCACTGTTTGGTGGAAAAAATGGGCATGTCCTCAGATATCAGATGTACCCTCACAACTGTGGTCCTGCAACCACACTATAGCCAAAAAATATGATACTGTCATCAGATTATGGATCAGATATGCCCCCCTCACAGGACCACAACTGTGGTCCCAAGAGCCAAAAATCAGAACTTCTCTTTGGGTGTCACTACAAGGTATTAAGGGTGAAGCCAGGCAAATATAGATATATGTTACCAGAGATATTCATCAGAACTCAGATCCCGAGAAAAGGCTTCAAGGTTTTATTGTCCTCACAGAAATGGAAGTAGTCATACAACCAATTAACAGAAATTGTTTGGCTGTCTACTTTTCCATGATCCTCATGTGAGACTATGATGTACATATTTTGTTCATGGCAGTTGAGCTCTCTTTGTGAAGAAGATGATCTCCTTGGTTTCCGTTTGACAACACGGTACCCTGCGACTGCACCCGTGTTTCGCTAGCAAAAAACACACAAAAAAAAAAAAAGCTTTGGCCCCACAGCATTGCCAAAAGTCCCTTGGCCTAGCATATGTGCAACAATTCAAAGTATTTATAATGAACAGAGTTATCTGTAGAACACTTTCGCGGACTCTTTAGCAGAATTTCTTGATGAGGTAAATGCGTAGTTGGAAGAGTTTTTAGATTGTTGTCCCTCTAAGCTTCTTGGTTTTTCATCTTCTTTATTTGATATCTAACATGTCATAGATTTTGAGCAACCTTCTACACTCATTGATGCCTTGTTTTCTATACTTGACATGGCATAAATCTTAAGGAGAGCTTCTTGAGTTTTTACACTTTATTCGTGTCAAATTAGATGAAAATAATCTCAATTTATTAGGTTATGTTTAATTTATATCCATCCAGGATTCAAAAAGTACTTGTTCTATTATACACTTTGAGTCATATGATATTCATGGTCATAAATCTAGGATGCCTGAAAGTCTTCTTCTCATATCTTTTTATACTAGAATGTTTAAATTGGTTATGTATTTTGCATATATAGTTCATGATTTACATATTAAAATTATAAAATAAATTTAAGCAATAAACAATACAAATTTAATATTGATTTACTTGAGTATCATGATACATTTATTATTGAATATTATTTTATAATATAAATTAGAATCAGTAAAAAGTTATAGACAAATAGTGTTAAACCATCTAAAATATTACAAGTAGTTGGGCAAAATATTTATGTCATTATTTTACCATTAAAATTTCATATTAGTTCTAATTTTAATGTAAAGGACTAATTGGTTACACATAAATTGTAACATCTTATATCCCTAGCAATCCTTTTGAAACACCTTACATCGTTGTTTTTATATTTGGCACAAAAAAAAATGATAATATTATTTTGAATGCATCAATTATTTTTATCATGAATAATGAGATATAGCGAATCTCAGTTTATGAGATAAACAACTAGATTTAGATTATATTTAGATTGTCAAATAAACATCAAAGTAGCTTAATCATAATCTTTAAGAGCATTATTCAAGTTACTTTGAAAGTTACTTTGAATTAGGTCGAATTTCTTAAACTCCATAAAAGTTAGTGGGACATAAGATTTAATATACAGGTTGTGCACACACAGAATTATTGATGGTGGAAAATAACTCAGCTTAAAATTTAAATTAAGAGAATGGACTCATTTAAAACCAAGATGTTGAATTTTATTATTAGATTTTAGTTTACATTGTTTTTTTTTTCCGGCTCTTATTATCTAGTGGGTTTTTAATTCAAAATTCAATTATGATTAGGTTTTTATTATTTATGTATATTTTTCTTAACAATACAATCCATGTTCTATGAATTAAATAAAATTTCGAGAGTTGTATATTTTTTTCAATCTCCATTATTTATTTTCTTTCTTCGACTCTTTTTTTTTTTTAGTTACTTCTCTTTCTCACTTCTTTTCTTAAATCTGTTCTTGTTATGCATCAACTTCTCTTATGTATTTAAGTAGTGCATAGATTTTTTCTTCATGCCCATCACTTTCCTTTCTTCTTCAACAAATCTTTCTAGTAGAACATGCTAAGCAATTTAGGTCTATAGGCAGCTTTTACCATTTTCCACTTCTTTTTCTCATAATTCTGGCAATGCTTCTCTAGGTCAGTACAATATGCTGATTGAGGCCATCGTTTTCTTCCATAGATGGGGTTCAAGGGCTAGTCTCCTGTTCTAGCTAGACTAGTACAAGTTGATGGTAAAGCTTTAATTATGGTACCTTAGATTATAGAGAATTATAAATGTTGCCCGCACCATACATTAAAGGTTCCAAAAACAAGATGAAATCATGGAGGGTTAGCTTGATGAGAGATTTATATTTTGTCTTTTAATCATATTTTGAAATTCGTTTTTTTTTAATATTAAATCTTTCATAATACATAGACTTGTGTGGAATGATTGTTTTTTTTGTATATAAATCATTCGGAAATAAGTTTAATTTTGATTAATGGATAAACGGACTCTAAAACACATTTATTATAAAGATGAGGAACCCAAAAATTGCTATAATATTGTAATAAAAACCACAAAGATAACGATGAGAAATTCAATTCTTGTGTTAGAATATATAGTAATAATATTCTCAAAATATTGCATTAACTTGATTTGATCTCTCTCTCTCTCTCTCTTTTTTGAAATAGGATAGACTCTTAAATCAATTGCCATAGCTATTAAGTATTAAGTACACAGATTAACAGAGAAGAACACATAAAAGTTTGAAAAAGATAGAAAATTATCCAACAAAACTAAATCCACAATTAAATCAAGCAAAAAGGCCCTAATAAGAAAAAAAAAAAAAAAGCTATAACCAATTGACTAAAATGATCTGCAAGATGATTCTTCTCTCTATAAATATAATCAAAGCACACAAAATAAAGCCTTTTGTATATATTGAAAATATCACTGAATTTTGTTTGGAGATGTTAAGGCTGCATAACATTATTTTTTTTAATTCAAGTAATTGCATTGTATAGATTTAACTTCAAAACTCAAATTTATAGAAGTATAGTAGTAATCACTACTCAAAAGTTGATTTGATCCCATAAATATTGTAATTTAGACATAAAAACTTACGAACAAGTTTTTCACGATGCAATCACTTGTAATTCTTTATTCTCTTATAGTTTAGCACCTTGTAAATCCAATTTAATTTCTTTTTAATTGAAATACATACATATAGGTGCGAACAATCCAAGCACATGAGAAGAATCAAGAGGGTAAGGGATATCAAGAACGATACATACAAAAACCAAGAGATACAATAATCATCTAACTCCTAATTCACTGAATTTCTGATTGCCTTTCATTCTCAAAGGAAAGAAAAAGATAAAAAAAAGGTAAGTAAAGATCAAAGGCAATGCATGCTTATTGTATAAAGATAAAAGTGGGTAGTGGGTGCCCATACTCATAAACACTATTCAGTTTTCAGAGAAATGCAACCATCAAAGACCCACCCCACTAGCTTGTTTGGTGGAAAACTGTCGACTACACAACCTTTCTTACTCAGATTTCAACATGCATAAATCCAGCCGCAGTACTACGGATTATCTTAGGTCCATCAGCACAAATATCAATATCAATATCATTATCATATTTTCCCTTTCACGTTTTGAAAGCAAGAACCCAGAATAAAAAACAAGACATTTTTCCTCATATTATATGTATAACACAAAGATTTGTGTTTTTTTTTTTTGTGCTAGGTCAACTTGATTGTGAATTTTTGAACATCCAATTATAGTTCTTTTCCCCTTCTTGGCTAGAAAAACATATATAATTTGCAATTGAGTTATTTACAGAATTTTAGTAGCCATGGTTTTGCATGCAGGAGGGACCAATGTGCCCTTACTTTGCAACTCATATCTCGATAGAACTGAAAGAATGCCTGCACCCATCGAGGACGGACTCAAAAATGCCATGATTGAAGGATGTGTGGGTCTTTCTTTCAACATAAAGAGAATTAATGGTCTGATAAAAATATCCCCATCACCACTTTTTTCATAAATAAAAAGTGACAAAAATCCTGAACTAAAATAGAAATGTATAAGATGCCAATATTTTTTTTTTAAATCCTTTTTTAGGGAGCTAGCCATTGTTAATAGCCTTTTCTAACTATAGTGAATTACAACTCAAACCCTACATTTTTAAGAAAAAAACTATCTAATTGCTCTTATTTCAAAAATAATTTCCCAGTTAGTAAAGTTAGAAATAAAAACTGATGAGAAAAACATTAACTATCATCGCTCTACATCTCACGTCTGACGAACAATTAATAGAAGAATTAAGTTATGTTTCTCTCTTCCACCTTCTCTTCATTAATTATTTGAATGTTAACAGTTAAGAAGGATTGTCTTCATGCACACATGACTTATTTTGTATATCAAAACATCTTGATCGATTATTACAATATATTTTATATTATTGTGCCTAAATAATGCAAGATTTTTTTTCAACAAGCCTAGCTAGATCATCACCTCAGACCCCGAGCAGACGCCATGGACTGCAGATTTCTACAAATCGATCGAGGCCTGAAGAAAATAAAGTTTCCATCCAAGGGGAGGTTATGCCCACACCAGACTCACATGCAAGCAAGTTCTACATATATACATTCATTATTGAATGAAATACATTAATGGCCACACCTCGCAATCTAACTTTTCTACAAGTGGTTTGTAGGCTTGGCTTCTTGTATCCCTCCTGGGCAGATCTTAGATGCCATGGTAGGCTACTTGCAATGCAGAGAGGAGAATGGCCAATCCTTTTGTCATTTTGTTGCATCATGAAGGTAATTATGGTGACCACAGGCGATAAGGATTTGTTGTTTTATTCCCATATTGATTAGCACTCATGCAACAATATGTCATCATGGCTTTAAAAAACGTAGAAAATAAATATCCCTAATAAAATTCTTAGATTTCCAATTATATATATATAAACAATTATAGAGTTTATCGATTAATTGAGATATTATTTAAATCGGGACTAAACAAAAATATTATTTAATTAAAGCTATTGATTAATTTAGATTGTAATTGTAAATCACAATGATTACCAAACTAATATTTGTGTAAGAGCCTAGCATGCAATGTTGTTGATCAAACGATTATGATCCATAAAAGCCAAATAATTAATAGTATCAAACATAAATTAGGTAAGACTACTTCAATTGTCGGCCATAACGTGATTTTCCCTCTTTTAATGAATAGACTTCGACTCAAAATTATTGAGAATTACATTATCAAATTTCAACAATATTGTCACCTACTTGTATCTTATAATTTAATTATGTCGGCAAACATAGATTATCAAGTAGCTTGTTGAGGAGCCATTCATGTATGCCACGTAACCTATATACGTGACCTAGCTTTACAAGGACACACAAAGAGAGTGGTGCATCCTCTCTGGTCTCTACTCCAAAACCCTAAGCTAGCTAGCTCCAACCTTTCTATCCAGCTCTGTGGATGGAGCACCAAAATTGGAAGGGATGGGATAAAATTAGGAAATTGCTGACAAAACAAGAGCTCTTGTGGGGCCTACAACCTCAAGCCTTGGGATCATCATCTAATATTGTCAAAGGCGAGGTTTTGAAGGGAAAAAAAAAACAAAAATACAAGTCAACCATTAGCAGAATCTGGTGCTGTTTCCGGTGGCGGAGCCACATGGACAAAAAAGGCAATTATCCCCTTAATTTTTTTTAATATTTTAATATTAATATAATAATGTAATGAATAGTTGTTATTGGAAAGTTGTTATTGCATTTTATTTTTTTTCTTTTTCTTACCTTAATTATACAATTTTTTCCTTTTGCTTTCCCTA
>NW_011499981.1:293279-300412 GCF_000495115.2 Populus euphratica | reverse complement strand
TCCCTACCTCTTTTTCATATATATATATATATATCAAGCTCTTTACTTGGCTTTCTCCAGTATATAAATTTTTTTTAGATAATTAAGTAATTAATTTTTTTTATTTTTTGCTATATATTTTAGCTAAATTTCTTTTATTTTTTATTTTTTTATTGTCTAATTTTAATTTTATTCTTTTATAATTAATTATTAAAAATATTAAGATTTATAATAATTTAAGGATTTTGATACGAATATGTTCAAAATAAATATTTAAATATGTTAATTTAATCAGTTAAGTATTTTTTATTATAAAAAATAAATTAATATTCATGCAAAACCACTATTTTTGATATCTTTTGTATTGGTAGAATAATTTATTAAAATTTAATATTTTTACATGATTATTTATAAGTAAAATATCAAGTAAAAAATATATTTTTCAAGGGTTATTACTTACACAAACACTAGATATTATTCCTCAATTAAATATCTAAAAATAATTTAATATAATTTAATCAACATATTTATTATATGTAGATAGATATATAACTTTTATTGAACGGTTTTGGAATATAAAAACTTGAAGAGAATAATTATAATGTAATTTTTTTTATTTTAAAGTATTTTTAAATTAATTTTACTTGATATAAATTATGTTTTGAATTGATTTTTAACATATATTTATATAACATAGTATTTATTAATAATTCATTTTCTTATTTAAAAAAACTCTGATTCGTGGCTGTTTCTCAACAACAAGAGCAAACCACCCATGCAATACAATGATGATCTGTATGGACATTATTAGGGCCAGAATCTTGGGGTTGTGCGTGGGTTTTTTCCAGAGAATGATTTGTTGCTTAAGAAGAAGGCAACTCCATGGATTAAATTATGTCCACTCACAAGTAATGCTTTAGAATTTTACAACTCATGTTACTCGTCATACATACGATTTGTGGAATCTTGTTGTCCAAAATTATTGAAGAAGAGAAACTTCCCATAAATAATTCCTATATATATATATATATATATATATATATATATATATATTATGGTCGTGCATATTGGAAATTGTTAGCTTCCCGCATACTTAATTACCCTAATATTTACACGTTGGTACACCAAATTTTGCCCTAATATTTGTTAGCAAAACATGCCCACATGTGCATGAAAAGCATTGTACCATGTCGGAGCTTTTAATAAAAATCACGGGAAGTTGTTTGAAACTCGGGATTTGCTTGATCATATTTTTTATTTTTGTGTTTTAAAAATGTTTATAAAAGTAATCAAAAATTTTTATTTTTTTATTTGCTTTAAATTACTAGTTTTTGTTGTTTTAATATTATTTTAATATGTTAATATTAAAAATACTTTAAAAATAATAATAATTATTATAACTACAAATATTATAAAGGTATTATTATTATAAATATATGCTTACATGGACTACATCTTGAGTTGTGCTCATGCATGACGACATTGATGAACTCCTATAACGTAATATGTAAGCCTGCTCCTGTATAGTTTCCATAGGTAGATGACCCTCCTTTCTTTCAGAAATTTTGGGGTGTCGGCAATTTTTCTTGTACGCTTGATATGAAACCTATCAAGAAATCAAATCACTGAATTTTATGCGGAAAAAACAACAAAAATAATTTCTAATCACTATATATAAGCAGTGTGAGCATGCATCATCAAGTGTTAAGCCGAATAACATGAAAAAGAAGGTAGAAAAACCATCATTATCAGGAGCTCGGTATCTGGTGGACGACAAGCCCTTTTAGACTTTTGCATATGGTGCTAATTATTGCAAGCGTCACTTAATTAATTTCCGTATGGTTAATCTATTTTTGTGGACTTTATAATTAATATATATGATTTATTTCCATGGTTTGGATATTTATTCACCCAAAGTTTTTTTCTTTCTTTCTATTTGAACACGTTCATGTATATTGCTTTGATTATTGACTTTATGACTTTTTCAATATACTTTTGATGATTATCCGCACAAAAAAATTGTAAATACATAGGCAAAAACCAATTTAGCCAAAAGAGTTCAAAGCTACGTATATAGAAAAAAATAATTAAAATCTAAAATTAACTAAAAAATCAAGACAGTAAAAACAACATTTTTAAACCTAACTTAAAGACTTTTCAAGGCCTTGAACAATCATGCACGGTGATTATGTTATTAGAGAATTATCTTTGACTTCGTTGTCTGAACTCATCAAATATATGTGACTAAAAACATGTATGTTTATTATAAAAAAAAAAAAAAACAGGAGAAGCAATCAAAATTGACTTGCGTACCATGCATCAACACATTTGTCTCTTAACGAGTATGACCTTGTGAACTTGCTACAACACAGAAAAGTTGTAAAAGCAAGGTTGGGTGTAGAATTAGCTGGAAACATTGTATTATTAGTGTCTTCTTGTCTTGATACGAGGCAAACATGAGCAGCTTAATCCTCAAAGGCAATCATTAGTCTTTTTTCATCATAGGGTGTCTAGCATGTCAATATTATATAAGAGTACCTTGCCCTAAATCTCAAGGGATAGGTAAATTACTTGATTAAAGAGGTTTACTTTATATTTATCTTGAAATAGTATTAATTAAAAGGATTTTGTTCCCTGAGTATAGTGAACTAAGATAAAGAATATATTTTAAAAATCATTAAAAAAAGTATTTAATCTTGATTGAAATGGTAAATCACCCTAAAACACCTTCAAATAGCACTGAATAAGAAATAAAAATGAGTATTTTGGCATGATTCATTGTCATGGTCGGCCTTTCAACAAAGTACAAATAAATTAACGTCTCTTGTGCATTAAGACAAAGACCAAACAAATTCCCAGGATATAATGATGTGGTCGGTTACTGATCTACAAAGTGGAAAGAGTTAAAAAGAAAAAGAAGAACAATCATGCTAGGGTTTACCACCAAACCTTGAAGTAAATTGTTCGATCATTTGGAAACAAGCATCGCTTTTGCCTTTTGACTTTTAGGGTTTTGTTTATTTCTAATGAAGACATAATTAAACCGGTTAAAGCAGGCTTAGTAAGTGCCAGCTTAGCCTTTAATTTTGCTTCTACAATGACCCTCCTATGGATTGCTTTTCTTAGCTAGGTATGCCTTTAGCTTGGCATGACCTTTCATGTCCTATCTTTTTTCTGTGTTTTTTCCAGCACAATCGATGTAATACGTGTAGCTAGGATCAACACTTTTAGCTTAGATTTAATGGAATATATCCCATTTTAAAATTCACTTAGCGCATTTCACCCAATCAAGGAGTCAACTTTCTCTTTCTTACATTCATAATATTCCAACACAATAGATTTTTTCTTCAATTCATCCATTGGATGAGAGATTAAAAATGAATTACACAATTTAATAATAGTTTGAATGAGATATATATTGGATAAAACATATGGTTTGTATCGTACTAATCAATTATTAGATTGATTTCAGTTTTTATAAGGTTTTTTGCAAGCTTATTAGTATTTAGTTTCTTTTAAATAAGATATTTTTCATTTACCTGAATATTTGAAAGAAATAAGAGGTTTAGTATTAATTAGAAGGGAGAAGAAATGGGAAAAAAAAAAAACAGTGTGCATATACAAAATTTAATCTTCAATATATATATATAGTTACTTTTGATTGAAGTTTTGGAATTTAGTACCACTCACTTGCTTATGAGTTATGACTCCATAATTATTTTACTTAATCTATAAAATCTACTAGTAAACAATAATTAATTAAATTCTGTACTGAAAATTAGCTACCATAAAAGAGTTAATAGTGAACTTTCCCGTATATTACATACATAGTCTTATTATTTTTAAGTTCATTATTGACTATTATTGTTAATACTCTTGCTAATTATTAAAAATGATCATGTGATCCTGACTAATGGTGGGAGAATCACTCTCTAATTATTGATACTATTTTAAATATTTCACTTTTTCCTTGACAAGATATATAAGAATTTGTTCTTGATCACACATACCTCTTAAGAATCCAACCAATTATTATTATAAAAACATGCTTACATCATTTTTAAAGGAAATATGGGGTCCCATTGGTGATGAACAAACATGAAATTCGAACAACTGGTGAGATAATAATTGCAATAATGCCCTTATTAATGGGCAAATGAACACCCCCATGCCCTGTTAAGGAGGTCTGATCATCAGTAGTCTTGACCAGCAGTCCAGTAGGGTTATTTGGGCAAAGAACAAGGCCAGACTTGGCAGTGTAGGAGAAAGTTCGCCATGCCTAAGCTTCTTTCTTACGAGCAAATGGGGAAGGGGAGGGGTGGGGGACAAATGTGGCAATGTTGACTTTTATTAAATATTTATAAACCACAAAAATATTATTATAAAGGAATAAGAACAACATTGGAGTCTTATGCTCTTCATAAATGGATGACCCATTATTGCTACCATTTTTGTCGGCCTCCGGCCCTTGACTACTCCGTCTTGGGACGGTCATCGCTCACCTGATCCTTCCATTAACATTATTAATTGCTTCATTTTGACATAAATTCCCGGATCAATGAAAGGTGCAACCAATTATAATAAATTGTATTCTAAACACGGTAATAAACCCAACACGAGTTGATTAGATTAGTTCAAGTTGATTAAATTAATATTATTTTGATTATTTTTTTAAGTTAAAAGTATATAATTGATTTTTTTTAATAAAATCAACCAAGTTTTAATTGAGTAATTTCCGTATATAAAAAAGAGTCCCTTCTTAAGAAGAAAGGTCAACACTCGCCTTGCAAATGAGAAAGGTGGTAGAAGAGCCACTTGGTTCACCTAACATGGTCCCTGTCATCCAACACAAAATGGAAAATACCTCCCATAAATTCTTAATTAATAGATTTTTTTTTAAAAAAAAATCATATTTTACTAGTGAACGACATCTTCCACTCTGAATTTCCAAGTCAAAATTTGAAGTTTGACCTTTGAATAAAAAGCAGGAATATATGTAGAAGCATACCTACTTGCAGTGGCTTCGAGACAGTGGGGATAAAGGGAAACAATGCAATTGCTTTGTCTAAGTAATGGTAGCACTGAGTTCGTTTGTATTTTAAAAATATGTTTGATATTAAAAAATAAAATTATTTTAAAAACTAGATTTAATAATTCTTAATTAGTTCTTGGACAATTGATGATTTACAAATAATTCTTCAAGCACTCTTCCTTTTCAAAAAAAAAAAAAAAAACAAGAAGAAGTAGATTTATAAATATAAAATGACTTAAAATAAATATCCACACCTTTTTCTGTTCTAAAAATGGATGAAGTCTTTAAACCAACTGGATTAGAAGTTCTTACCATGCCAAGACACTTGTTGACTATTAGTCTCATAGGTTGTCTTCGTTAAAGACAGCCTTTTGATTATTGTCTTTGAATAAAATCAACTTGTCTTGTGTATTTTATATTTTAAAAATGCATAAATTAATTCTAAATTTATCTTAATAAAAGAGTTATTTTATATTTTTATCTCTGTTTCTTCAACTAAATACATTTTTATCCATGTTTTTTTGTCTTTTTCTGACAATAATCAAACATTATTTTAATATCCTAAAATAAAAGAAATAAATAAAAATAAAAATGTTTATATAATATTTTGTAGGTAAATTTATATTATTATTTTTTTTAAATGCACAAGAGTATATCTTATCGATCTTGAAACAGTAATTAAATACTTAAAAATAATAATTTAGCATTATTTACATGTCAATTGTTAATCTAACTATAATCTAAACTATATTAACGAGTGTATGTATAATCACAATGTCAATATCCATGTTTTTATCATATATCAATCCAAAAATCAAACAGTGGAAGTGATTTTTGAGAAATCCAAAAGTCCCACCAGAAGTGATTCATGAGAAAAGACCAATAAAATAAAACACTATTATTGTAAATTTAAATCGTATGGTTATGTTTAAATCTAATCTAAACCTAATCAAGCTCCATAATCAAGATGAAAACACTATTATTGTAAATTAAAACAGGTGGCCTCAATATAAAATAATCTAATTTTTTTTTAAAATCAATTATTAAATAAAGTTTGGCAATTATATTCATAATGTTGTGAATTGTAGGATAAATCAACTTATCACTGGAGCTGAGCATTGAAAACACAAAAGGTGGATGATTAGAATGAAAAGGCTGGATTTCAGGCAAAGAAATGAGTGCTTGGAATAGTAAAATAATATATTTTTTTATTTTTTTAAATTTGTTTTTAATATCAGAATATTAAAATGACATAAAAAATAAAAATAATAAATTGTAAAATTACAATTCAACCGCGACTACAAATACCCGCGAAATAAAAAACAACACGGGACATGACTACAGGAACCGGAGAGAGAGAGAGAGAGAGAGCTAAAACTTAAAAGAGCTCCGTCTCGAAATCTCGTTCCTCGGGCCATCCGTTCACGAATTCCAAGGGTATTATTTTGTTTCCTGTTTTACCCTCCCGTTAGTTTCTCTTAAAATTTATTCGTGCAAACTATTGTTTTCGCTTATTTATTTTTATTTTCTCCTTCTGTTATACTGGGATTGCCTTGCTTTCTTCACATATATAGCGAGGGAGACCAAAAACGCTTACAAATTTTAATGGGTGCTTCGATCTATGCTCTCTTCACTCTCAGCGAAATCCCTTAAACAAAACAAACCCATGTAAGCATTTCCTTTCTTATTTTTGAAAATTTTATTCGAAAAAATCCGGGGTTTTTTTTTGCTTGTTTAATGATAATCTTCAACTCATGATTCTGTTTCATTCTTACTAATGCAATCACATGATCTTCTACTTCATGTTAATGGGTTTTCATTTTTTTGTAATGAGTTTTTTTTGTGCAAAAGCTTCTTCTTCTTTTTTAGTAAAAGATGAATTTTTGGAGTTTTTGTTTGATGTCATGGTTGTTTAAGTATGAAACTTTAAAAAAAAAAAAATTATTGAAGGGACTAGGTTCAATGGGTGTGGATTGGGATCCGTGTTGGATCTCTTGGTTTTTGTTTTTTCTTAATGTTATCATTGTTGTTCGATGTAAGAAGTTTTTTATATGGAAACTAGATGCTGATCTTGGGTTTTTTTTTTGTAGTTATTTTGGGATTGCTTGTGTTGAGGGAAAGA
>NW_011499981.1:266731-293239 GCF_000495115.2 Populus euphratica | reverse complement strand
GAAAGAGTTTTAGAATCTTTCCTTGAGAAGGGCTTTCATGGGTTGAACTCAAAGAATAATGGGAAGTTTGAGTGAAGAAGAGTACCGGTTTTTTGATGCCTATGAAGACATTGCATCAATTTCTGATGCGAAGTCTGATAGCAATGAGATATTTGATTCTCATTCTAGTTTTGATAACTCCATTACTAGGAGTCCTCCTTATGAACTGTGGATGAAGAGCCCTGGAAGTGTTCAGGAACGGCGGAGTAAGTTCTTTGATTGGATGGGAGTCGATGTAGATCAAAATGGGTATAGCAATTTAGAAGAATTTAGCTTGGAAGGAGAGAGTGATAGAATTAGAGAAAGCAGTGGGACTGTGTTGAGAAATTCATGTTTTGAAGATGATTTTTGTTCGACTCGATCTATGATGTCGTGTTGGTCTAATGGTGGATCTAATTTGTTAGCGGAGTTGGGTTCTGTGGAGAATTTTGTTTGCAGAGATGGGGTTTCGGGTAGCGGAATGATGTGCAATGTAGATGAATTGGGGCAGGATGGGGAAGCAAATGAAGGTTGCGAAGGGGGCTCAGAACAGTCAGTAACAGCAGAGGAATCTGAGAAAAATTCTGAGTCATATCCCTCATTTCAACAACTTGTGCAGAAAGAAGTTGGGGAACCAAATACTTTAGTTGATACTCCAAGGAGACTTAAGAAAGGGTGGCTGAGTAGAATCCGTTCCATAACATGCATTGTGGATAGGCTACAGGAAGCTGACAAATTGAGACATGATGATGATGATGCGCTTCTGAGGCACAGGGTACAAAGGATTAAGGTTCGCCGATGTGGGAAGCGAACAAAGGAACTTTCAGCTCTTTATAAAGGGCAAGATATCCAGGCCCATGAGGGTTCGATTTTAACCATGAAATTTAGTCCTGATGGGCAGTACCTTGCAAGTGCTGGTGAGGATGGGGTTGTGCGTGTGTGGCAAGTACTGGAGGGTGAGAGATCAGATGAACTTGACACTCCAGAAATAGATCCATCCTGCATGTACTTCACGGTGAACCAGCTACCCGAGTTGAAACCCCTCTTTTTTGATACAGCTAAAATGAGGAGCATGAGGAAAACATCAGATTCTGCATGTGTCATTTTCCCTCCAAAAGTTTTCCGGATTTTGGAGAAACCATTGCACGAGTTCCATGGGCACAGTGGAGATGTCTTGGATCTCTCATGGTCCAAGAATAATGTAAGTTGCTTCGTTAAGGATGCATTTCTCTAACATCGTGAAGAAAACAAACCATAATATTTACAGAAATTCTTCTTGGTGCAGCATTTGCTTTCAGCTTCAGAGGATAAAACTGTCCGTCTATGGCAAGTGGGATGTGACTGTTGCCTCAGGGTCTTCCCACATAGCAATTATGGTGTGCTTCTGGCTAATTTTAAGTTTCTTCTCAACTATGTTTTGTTAATTTAGTTGCTAGTCAAGTTGAATTACCTTCCTCTTTATTTATTTATTTATTTATTTATTTTGTATGTGATGCAGTAACCTGTGTTCAGTTTAACCCTGTGGATGATAATCACTTCATGAGTGGTTCAATAGATGGAAAGGTTCGCATATGGGCGGTCAATAGTTGCCAAGTTGTTGATTGGACTTATATAAAAGATATAGTTACTGCAGTGTGTTATCGTCCAGATGGGCAGGTTCGGCAGTTTTCTCTCAATTCTTTTATCCTATGGAATTGAGGATCTGAGGGTGTATGCTTCCATGTTAAGTGCCCTGATAGAAAATCTTTTCTCTTGTAGGGAGGGATTGTTGGCTCCATGACAGGCAATTGTCGCTTTTATAATATGTCAGGTATGCATTTTCTGATAATTAGCACTGACTGCATTCTTTATGTGTAGGACAGAGTCAAAAAATGCTGTTACTTTTCATTTCTAAAGGTAGTTTTTTTGACAGCATGCTCTATCCTGGTTGAATTACATGTCATATGGGAAATCTTGCTAGTTGTAACCTATGTGATTTTAGTTGTTTTGAATGCAAGTTCATTTCATTAAGAATGTACGGTTCGTGTACATAAGCCAAATGGTGTTTGTCTCTTCTTTGAAGAACTCTTGCAATTGTGTTTTATGGATTTTGTGCATAAATTATGGGTTTGAATGGGTGACGGGTCGTATTTCAAAGAAAGTTAATAATAAATTAGGTTCCATGGTAATAAAGATCTTGTTTTTCCTCAGATCAACTTTGAGTTTAATGCATTTAAGTTGAAATACATGTTAACTAAATGGACTATTCTTTCACCTGCTGCAGACAGTCACTTGCAACTTGATGCTCAGATCTGCTTACTTGGTAAAAAGAAGTCACCTTGCAAAAGAATAACTGGCTTCCAGGTGACTATCTTTTGCCTTCCAATGATGTTTTCACTGTGTTTTTACTGTACATGCTGCTTACTGTTTTACCTCATTGTATGCCTTCAACTTCAGTTTTACCCACAAGACTCCAGCAAAGTAATGGTGACTTGTGCTGATTCACAAGTCAGAATTCTCCAGGGACTTGATGTGATAGGCAAATATAAAGGTATGTATTGTTAGCTCCTTTTCTTTATTGTTTTCTCAAAATCATCTTATAATTTTGCTGCTTCAGACAAGTCAGATGCTTTAGTGATAAATGTTAATTGCTTCTAGATATGCCTAGTATTTGTAGATTTCATGCTGTGAAACTCAAATATGAAACATGTGAAATATCAAACTCTGCGTAGTATCTTTGTGATCTAAACAGCACAATTTTTTATCTTTACCTTTTCTCTTTTGAACTTAAAGTTTTGAATTTCTCTATGTTCTTTAGGCAATGCAGCAAACCAGTTATCTGCATCTTTTACCTTGGATGGAAAACATATTGTCTCAACCTGTGAGGATTCCAGTGTACATTTATGGAATTACATGGATCAGGAACAACCTTCTACTCCTCGATCAAAAAACTCAAGGTCTTATGAGCATTTCACTGCCAATGCATCTGTTGCAATACCTTGGTGTGGAATGAAATATGGGGGTTCAGAGAATGGATGGGGATTTCGTGTTTCAGACAATAGTTCACAGGAAGTTCTACCTCTTTCTTCCCCGGCTAGTTTTTCTCTGAGCCAAGAATATTTCATAGAGTCTTTTCCCAAGGGTTCTGCTACTTGGCCAGAGGAAAAGCTTCCGTCAAGCCCATTATCTGCCTCCTCAACAATGCACAAATCCCAGTACAAGTTCCTGAAAAATTCATGCCAGAGCACTGCCACTTCTCACGCATGGGGTCTGGTCATTGTGACTGCAGGGTGGGATGGAAGAATAAAATCATTCCACAATTATGGGTTACCAGTTGCTGATTGATCAGGATTGATCCTTTTCATTGGGATTTTTAGTGCCCCCTTTGATGGGATTACTTGCCCCAAAATCTGGTGCTGCATAGGTGACCAATGCTGCGTAGCTTTGAGTTTGACATCATTGAAAGTTGCCAGCTTGCTCTGCTTTTAATGACTAATGCATTGTAGCTTTGAGTTTGACATCATTGAAAGTTGCCAGCTTGCTCTGCTTTTAATGACTAATGCATTGTAGATGAATGTTTGAGAAGTTGGGGCGGCCCTTTCTTGGATCACGGTGCTCTGTAAAGAATCATATATGACAAGTGGTAACAGTTCTATGGTTGCGATGATTATCCAGCTTGGGGTGAGCAAGAGGATGAGGTTAGCTTATCTTGATGCGCAGCTTAATTATAAAATTAGCTGATATTATTTTTGCATGAGAAATTGGTTTCTGCCGGCCCAGAAAAAGATGCTAGTCATGTGTTAGGAGAGGCCAGTTTGCCGTACTCTCTCTTTATAATAGAGGTGCTTGTGGGACCTTTGCTTAGCCTCTTCCTTTGGCTTTGCTAAAATGGGAGGAGGGAATCCAGAGCTGGTGGTTGCTGTTTATTTGGGAGAAAAATGGTGGGGAACTCTGCCATTATAACTTGATGGCCAATCTGAATGATTGAATTGTTTGTCTGCCATATCAGGCTTCATGGTAGGGTCGATTTCACCTGAGCTTGACGGTGGGGTTGTATTCTGCTTCATTTTCAGCTGAATGACTTGTTTGATTAGCCAAGCACTTGCGAATGTGAGTCCCCCTTTTAGCCTGGTGAATGGATTTCCAGTTGAAAGCTTCTGGCTTTTAAAATTACGAGGATGCTGGCACGCAGTTGACTACTTATGATCATTGCTCAAGTGCTGTTTATCCATTTTTGTCTCGCTAACAGAATTTTGTATATTGTGTCTCTAAAATTCATTCTAACATCACTCAGATTAGTTTTGAGGTTATTTATCTGCGGAAAATGTAGAAGAAATGGCCTCTGAGTTTAGCATACGCAATTGTGGCTATGTAAATAAACCTATTCGGAGGTTATTTTCCTTGTAATCTGTTTTGGGAAGTGGCCTGGAAAATGAGAAAACGAAAATTGATGAGCATTTGTGCATGGTTTGTCTGCCAGATTATTCTCTTTCTCAAGTACCATGGCTTCATTTTCATGCCCTAGATTCATTTTTTTTGTTTTTAACAGAAACTTGTTCAGCCATTATTGCCTGCTAATCCCATTTCAGCACCCAGCTATAAGCTATCTGTTCGAACTGAAAATGTTGAAAATACTGAAAAAAATATAGTTGTCGTTAATTGTTATTATAAAATATATTAAAATATTTTTTTATTTTTAAAAAATTATTTTTAAAATCAACATATTAAAATGATAAAATGATGTAAAATATATAAAAAATAATTTAAAATAAAAAATTTAAAATTTTTTAAATTTAAAAATACGGATTAACATCCATTTCATTTTAAATTATTTAAATTTAAAAATACGGATTAACATCCATTTCCAAACACTCACTTATCAGCATTCACATAGCATGCATCGACAAGTAAAGAAACATGGGTATGAACTATAAACCCCGTTGTCCTACACTCGCTAAAACTGATTGGTTCAGAAACAAGCAAGAATCAAGAAAGCAGAAGCTAATTTCAGTAATTTGTTGATTTAGTTGGTAGGCCAGGCTAGGGCACGAAGGTGACACCACTGGCAATTATCAAGACTGAACCCCTCTCCTTTTCTTAGACAAGAACTTTGTCTTAAATCATTTCAAGGGAGTTTCAAACAAGAACAGGAGGCTGATGATGGGGATTCCAATTTCAAAACTGTCATCAAGTAAAGAGGATCATTATAAGAAGGAATAACACAACTCTGTGCCTGTTCTGTTCTTCTTAACGTGAAACATCCACATGGCTTTGTAGCGCACAATGGGTTAGGAACCTTGGATTCCTCTTAATGTACATTGCTACATCTCCTCCCAAATCCATTTTTTAGGGCAGATAGTACAGAAACAAAGCCATTAATTTGATGGAATAAGGCATTGATGGGCCATATACTTAACACAAGATAATTAGCACTTTACAAAGAGTACAGAAGTCCCTTAATTAGGAGACCAAAATAATGACCTTGGTTTTGAGGGACAAGGCCTCTGCTGTATCATGTAAAGCTTGAGCTGTAAACCCTAATTGATCAACATCATTTGATCTGGGATCTGGGATCTGGGGTTTTTCTTAATTATTATTATTGGATTGACAAGAACTTTGTTGATGTACCCGACAAAGAAACAGAGCATTTGGCAATCCCTACTCTACATAGGTTTTTGCTCTGTACTTTTCATTAATGAACCTTAAAAAATAATAAAATTAATAGTTAATTACATGTGTTTCCGTTGTGTTTTGTGCTTTTGCGTCACCGACTAGGCATTCTCTGCTGGGCAGACCTGTGAGAAAAGAATCCTCTTTCTCCGTCTTAGAAGCTTTGAATATAATTAAATTATCACTCATACCACCAGCTTAAGATCCATGGGGTCTTAGAGTTTGATTTATGCATGTAAGGAAAAATTGGGTCATTACAAACTAAATAAAATATCATACCCTTTTGCTATATATATTTGTGACATACTTCATGACTACACTGTATTATTATTAAACATAATATTGTTGAACAGGCTGATTCTAGGTCTAAACGAGATATAATATTATAAAAAATAAAAGAAAAATCTTAACTTAAAACTTGGTAAATTTTACAAAATAAATTGAAATAACATGTTTTGAATTTTTAAATTTATTTTTAAGTTAATTTAGATTAATCTTATCAACTTAGAAGCGTGATTTAAGAAAATTTTAAAAAATTCTTAAAACATGTTTGAAGTTTTTTTTTAATATTAATATTAAATTTAAATCAATTGAATATTAAACAAGCTATTCACATTCTAATCTTTATGTTCCGAAGAAATTTATCTCATGTTTTTTTTTCTTGAATTTGAATATAAGATTTAAAAAATAATTTTTTTTATTGTTATATATTTTATATTTAATTATTTTTTTTAATTTTTTCACTGAGAATTTGATTTAATTTAATTTTTATATCAACTTTTATTATTATTCTTTTGATTGTTATTTTTTTCTCTTATATTTTTTAATTGAAAGTTTTTAATTTATTACATTTAGTTTCTATTCTTTTTCTTTTGATTACTATTTGTCATAACCCAATTTTGGCCCTTTGGCTTTTAATTTAATTTTTACAGGGTTTAAAATGAAAAATTAAAAGATCAAAGATTTATTTCGATGCAAAGTGTAATTTGTCAACTTTCGTGAAAATTAAGGATTACAATGTGCCTTTGTCATTCTAGTCTTATCCTCAAGATATTTCCTATCTTCTTACAATGTGCCTTTGTCATTCTAGTCTTATCCTCAAGATATTTCCTATCTTCTTACAATGTACTTCTTCAAGATAATCCTTACTTTCAAGCTAATCTCTATTTTCTTCAAGATAATCCTTACCTTGTTCAAGATAATCCTCAAGATAATGATAGTTGTCTGCTTTCTAATTCGAATTTCAAAAAAAAGAATGAGTTTGATTGAAACTTTACTTTTTCACAAGTGATGAGACTCTTGCACTATAAATACTGATCTTAGTATACAAAAAAAAAAAGGAGGATGGGAAGGACGATTAGAAAGAAACCCTAAAAGAAGAAATCTCAAGAGGAGGCCATTACCAAAAACCCTAAAAGAGAGAAACATAAAAAAAGGGGGGGGGGGGTGGAGAACCTTATACTAGCCGTTGCCCCTCTTAACCCTTTTTTTCCCCAATCTCCCTCGACTTCGCTTTCAGAAGTCACACGCCTAGGTAAGTTTCCTTCCTTTCTTGCTAAAATAATCAACTGGTTACTGTGTTTGCTAGGGGTGTGCTTGGAAAAAGAGGGTAAAGAGAACGAGGACTAGAGAGACACTAAGAGGAAAACAGAGAAAAAGAAAATAGCATCAGCAGACCGGCCCTCCACTGTCATTATCATCTTCAATTGCAGCACTAAGTAAGTTGCTCTTTCCCTCATTGCAGTTTAATTACATGTTTTTCCTGTAGCAGACGTGCTTTCCCTTCTTGCATTTTAATTACATGCTTCCTGTAGCAAACGTGCGTGAGCAGTTCATGCACGCTTGTTGGTAAAAGTTAAAAAATAATGGTCAGTCGGGTTAAACTTGTGACCCTGTTAGGTCTACTGGGTCCAGCCCAGCTCTATGGGCTGAGCTAGGCCTAACCCAAAAAAAATAAAAATATAAAATATAAAAATATAAAAATATAAAAATATGTATGCATGAATAAAAATAATATAAATTTATTGGTTTATTCACTGGCGCCAGAATTAGGAATAAAAATACCGATTTAAATTTATATTATTTTTATTCGTTATATTTTATTTTATTTAGCTAGAAAAATAAAAGATATGTGCATGCGTAAAAATAAATTTATTTGATTTGTTTATTCACTGATGCTAGAGTCAGGAATAAAAAATATTGATTTAGATTTATTTTGTTTCTATAGCTGTGTAATATTTACCAACGCCAGAATTGGAAATATCCGTAGTTAAATATTCACTGACGCCAGAGTCAGGGATATTATAAGCAAATTATCATAGCACAAATTAACAAACATATAACAATTTAAGATGAAACTAGCAATGCAGTCTGCCTCAGGTAGGATGTTTAAGGAGTGATAATATCTTCCCTTTTACGTAACCAGTCCCAAACTATAAAATCTCTGTTGACTAGTTAGGGTTCCTAGTAACCATAATACTAGGTGGCGACTCTTTAAACAAGACCTTTTTCCTTAAAAGAACAAGATGCCAGATTCATGTTCTTTTTCTAATCGAGATGATTTTTTAAGGCCGTCGCGATGTCGGGTGCGACACTATTTATTTTATTTGAAATAATTGATGAAATTAGACTTTTTTTAATCTCATTCTTTCAAATTTTTTCTCCATCAGATTTAGTCCTCATTCTTATGATTGTTATTTATTTTATTTGAAATAATTTATAAAATTTGATTTTTTTTCAATTTTATCCTCTTCTAATTTTTTTATCTATTAAATTTTGTTCCTATTGTTTTTTATATTTGTTTTATTTGAAATATGAAATTGGATTGTTATTTCATTTTCATCGCTCTTAAAATTTTTTTATTTTTTAGATCTAATCCTTATTCTTTCAATAAACTTGAAAAAATAAATTAAAATATTATTAAATTATTTTTTAATTTATTTTTCATGACATTATTAAACACTAAAAAAAATTTTCGAACTTATTTTTCATAATACTTTCAAACTTCAAAAAAATAATTTATTTTTCATAAAAACCATTTTATAAAAAAAAATTACTTTTCAGCCAATAAAAAAAAGCCCTTAGATGGTATAATTGAGCAAATAATATATTGGGTTGTGCTGGACTATGGTAGGCTAGAATCACGACAGCATAGATGTAATCCAATTGAGGGGTCTTGTATTCCTCTTCAGCTCCCTTATAGGCTGGATTACTTGTTGGACTATTCAAGCATGGGCCCGGCCTTTATATCTCATGTAATTTGGGCCAATCCTTCTGTCTTATTTCCTTTATATAATGTCCATGTGTTTGCCCTCTCAATCTTTGGGCATTCGAGCTAGGCCCAGTGAAATGGAAACCATCTTCATCAATATTCTTTTCAAAACAACAAGATGTTCGTACACTAAATCAAATATTGGGATATGAGTTTTTTTTTTTTTTTAATTATTGAGTTATAGAGTTAAAGTTAATTATTTTTTTATTAAAATAATATTTTTTATTTTTTAAAAAAATTTAGATATGTTGAGTTGGTCAAATTTAAATTGAGTTTGATCGAGTAATGAATTAATAAAATTTGATATCATTAATATTTTTTTTGTTTAAATTAAATTTGACTCGGACAAAGTCCGTGATTATAAGTTTTTCAGGTTAATTTATAAAGATAAATTGAATTTAATAACTATGCTAAATGTTGAAGTTTTTGAAATTATCACTACTTTTTTCTAAGGTAGAATTAACAAATTCTCATATTGAAAGTTAGAGTTAAAAGAAAATCTCATCATAAATGTGAGCTAGTTCATACAATCCCACTCAAGGATATCTTGATGCATGAGTTGAAGCCAAAATCATAAAGTTTTACAAGGTGATTGAAAGGGAAAATAAGTTTTGGATGTGACTAATTTACTAAAGTAAGAGTTAATATCCAAAGAAAAAAATTTCTGAAAAAAAATAATCTTGAATGCATTAATTCAAAATAAATTATTCAATAGTCAATTAATCAAAAAGAGATTTAAGCTGTATTTGATGGTGGACGGTGTACTTGTAATGTATTTAAAAATGGTTTTAAAACGTATTTGAACTAAAAACAATTAAACAAATTGAAATTGAAATCATTGAATAAAATAATAAAAAAACATTAATTTAAAAACAGCAAAAATGTGTTATTACGATATACATATTTTATGTGAAATTTGGTAAGAGGATGTTGTTAATAATATTGTAAAATAAAAATAAAAACATGCCATAAAAGATAAGTCTATCCTATTATAATATTATAAAGTAATATAAAACAATTTTTATATCCTAGCCCAATCCTTTGAGTTTTTGAGTCGAGAACATGAGATACACTTAAGCTTTTCAATTAAAACGATTATTTGATATCTTATACCATATTTGGCATGGATTAGAGGTGTTAAAAATATATGATTTATTTGTGATATTTATATTATCTGATTTAACCTAATAAATTGTCAAAGTTATACAATATAGATATTATATATAATAATGGGTTAAAAATCTAATAAATAAATATTATGGGTGTTGAATCATTAAATATTTCAGCTTTAATATTTTTTTAGTGGACTTTATATTAGATTTTTTTAATATAATAAAAAATATCTCATTACTAAAAGGAGAGAGAAGTAACTTAAATTTAAAGTTAATACAAAATATAAAAATTAAAATTAATAATTAGAGTGCCATTATATTTATAATTCATAATTCATGTTATAGGCTCATTTTTAATTACGGATCCAAAAAAATTACTAATATAAACATAACTCGTGAATACTTTATAATATCAATGAAATAATTATCTTATAAGAATAATGTAATTTAAATATATTCATATTTAAGTCATAAATTTCACATATTAGTTCAGTTTTGTCTTAAATAATTTTTTTTGTATTTTCCTTTTGTTATTATTATCTAAATTTTTTATTATATTATTAAATCAATTAAAATTTAACATGATTATCAAAATTCTTTTATGTCTTTGAAAGAACAATCATCCCCTATTATTTTTTTCAAGTTAAAAAAATGTATGCCCTCCTGCGGCATGGACGCCAATCTAGTTTCTCTTCTAAAGGCCCTCGGTTTCCCATTAATTCCAGACCTCCAGTCACCTCTCAAGATCTGCTGTTCTGTTAAGTGAGAGACCCTTCACATTTCCTTACAGGTTTCTTCTTCTTTTTTCTTAAAGTTCGAAGTTTGCAAATTTGTCTTAAAATGCGGTCACTGCTTGCTGGTTTTGTGGTTCTTGTGAGTGACAGGTATTAGAGATGGAACTAAATCAAGGGAAAGCTTGTTTCAGTTTAGTAAGGAGATTAATAGTGTGGCTTGTGGCATTCTTGCTGCTTGGGCTGTGACCGCTGCCTCACCTGTAATTGCTGCTAATCAGGTTAAAGACGGAACTTGAATAACCTTTTTTTTTTGCTTTCAAATTAAGCATCTAAAGGTAATTGTTGTTTGTTTATACTTAATTAAAGAGTTCTTATTAAACAAACTGATTCCCTTGTTAGTATTTATCCATTCTCTGAATTTTGTGGTCAAAGCAATCCTTTTAAAGCATTGCTTAAAAATGCTTGTAATGGCAATTGGTGGAGATTTGGAAAGATAAGTGGTGGAGAAGAGGGAATGAGGGGGGTAATCATTTAGTTCCTTTTCTTTTCTTTTTTGTTTATTTTTTTCTCCTCCACACGCAGCATTATGCTGCCTTATGATAGCGTCAGCACTACTAGATGATAATGTCAATATCGATAAAATGTACAACGATTCAAACGTGTTTGCTTTGCAGAGGCCGCCCCCACTATCGACGGAGCCTGACCGGTGTGAGAAGGCACTTGGTGGGAACACGATTGGTCAAGCAAATGGTGTTTATGACAAGCCTATAGATCTTCGCTTCTGTGATTATACAAATGACAAGTCCAAACTAGAGGGGAAGTCTCTTGCAGCAGCACTTACGTCAGATGCCAAGTTTGACGGTGCAGATACGTCAGAAGTGGTAGTGTCAAAGGCTTATGCTGTTGGAGCTAGCTTCAAAGGTAATTTTTCAGTTCAGCCCTCATCTATATATCTTCTGTAACCCACTGCTTGTAGATGATGAGCATGTTGATGTAAACTTTTCATGGGTGAAATTTGAAAAATGAAAATGTCTCTGCACAATTTTCGACTCCACAAAACTCACTTTTTAATACGTGCACAAACACAGGGAGGAGAGGAAAACCAAGCTAAATGGGTAGCTCAGGGAAGGCACGAATCTTTTTTCCTTCGCATTTGAAGGCAAATGGTCTCTTTGTGGTCTTTGCAAACGATAGCCATGGGAAAAATGACAAATCTTAGTGAAAACGCTAGCAGGTCTATATATGTAGGTTCCCTAACGAATTCAATGAAACATGGAAACATAAACCAATGCGAGGATCAATGACGCTAGGATGAGCGATGGCGTACGTATGACTCTACAATCCAGTGTTCAGTAGAAATTGATGGACAATAAACTTGAAATGTCTTTGGTGAATAATTGAAAACAGAAACAGCAATAATTGAAAACGCTGGTATATCTCAGGTGAATAATTGAAAACAGAAACAGATAATTTCTGCTATTCAAAAATCAAATCAATAACCTGGCCCTGAATTATAAACTCCAGCCTGATCAGAAACCAGCAATCCCATGGAGGATTGTAGAACAACTATAAGTCTTCGTTTGGCACATTCTTAAACTGGTTCATCTTGTTTTATTTTGAAAACGTGAAATGTAAGTACTGTCAAGGACATCATAGCATAGGATAACAATGTCTCAAAGTATTTTGCAGGATTAGACTTCTCAAATTAATATTAACTCAAAAGAGAGGCATCAAAGAAAACCAATAAAAAATATAAATGAACCCGTCCACACCCTTTAATCCAAAAAAATAATGTTGAAACATGATAGTATTACCAAACTCAAAAACAATGATAGTATGCCTGATTAAAAAAAATAGCTCAACTCTTACACTGATATCATTATGAATATAAAGCAATTTTTAAAACCTTAACACACAGCCTAAGCTTTTGATTCTTAGTTAGAGATATATTTTTTTTCTTTGACAAAGATGATTCGCTTTTGTAATAAGATGAGACAATCTTCAGTCTCAGTGAATCTTGATCACAAAACATCATGAAAGCTACCAAGATGAGACTAGCCGTTGGTTCTTGTTCCTCCCATGTGCCGTGTTTTGTAGCCCTAGTGCTTGGTGCATTATCAGCCAAAAAAGAAAAAAAAGAAAAAAACACAACTATCAATCCTTTCAACCCTCACTAAAACATCCCAGAAGTAGGTATTCCTTCAATAATGAGTGCTTGAAAAATAATAATTCTGGAACTGGAAACTACGAGTCCAATTGATGTGAAGTTTTAATAGCTTTCCTTGTTAGGAGAGCGCGGTAGTTAGATGATACTAGTATATACGCCAGTGCGAGTTGAATTATTTTTTTTAAAACATAACAAGAATATATTATTCTTATAAAAAATTATTTAACCCAACTTAGTGGATTTTGCTTGAAATTCTTTTTACCTGACTTCTTATTTAATATTGAGTTAAAATCGATTTATATGAGATTTATTTAGATATAACTTAATGAATTTAATTGAGCTAAAAAATATTTTGGTTGGCAAGTGAAAAACATTTAAGATAAAATTAAAAAAAAATTTAAAATAATATAAAAAACCAAGCGATCTAATTTCATCCCAACTCCTTGTATATTTAATGTTTAAAATTAAATAATATAAAAATTATTCTAACTTAATTTAATTAACTTGATAAGTTTAAAAAATAACTTGAATGATTGTTAAAAAAACATCTAATAATGAAATTGAGGAAATAAATGAAATAAAAAATAAAATAAAAAAAGTGGCTGAATTGGAAGGAAAAAAAAATAGCTTCATTGTTTATGTGATCAATAAGCCTTGTAATTTTATATATTAAATATATTGGCTCCTTTTAATCGAAAACGCGCATCTAGTGTAGTGGTATCATAGTACCCTCCCACGGTACTGACCGGGGTTCGATTCCCCGGATGCGCACTTTATTTCACTTTTATTTTGATTGGAAAACTACGTTAAGGCCCACTAAATTATCGACATATTTCAAACAGGTCCTCAGTCTACAAAATGTTTCAGAATTGACGCAATATCAACGTTACCACATCAAATGCTAATTGTTTTTTTTTTTTTTCCGTGATGTTGTGTCAAGCTTCTTAAATTAATTATAAAAATTGATTCAAAATGAATATTTATGATATTAGAATATATTTAGAAAAAAAAGATTAAAATTTAATTACATGTTTTTCTTTCTCTCATCTATTATTGAATTCAAAAACAATGTTGAGATTACAAACATAATTGATCATATTCTATTTCTAAATATGTGACAATTACTAGTGTAGTGTTCTTTTTAAAAGCAACATAATCAATTAAATCATTAAATTGGTGTTATTAGAGTTTTTATTATCATTATTATTATGGTTTGCATTACTATACATTTTATAATTTAGGCATTCTTTGTTTATAAAATATGTAATGAAACCTGTGTTTTATCTAAAAATAATTTTTTTTGAAAAGTTTTTTTTTTTAAAAAGTGATTTTCTGAAAAATAAGTTATTTTTCGATGTTTGATGTTGTTTTGAAAAATAAATTAAAAAATATTTTTTAGTATTTAGCTATGTCATGAAAAATAAGATAAAAACTTATTTATTAATATTTTTAATATTTTATATTTATTAAAAAAATAAAGACCAAATATAAAAAATAAAAAAGCTAAAGAAGGGTGAAATTAAAACAAATCTAATTTTATAAATTATTTTAAATAGAATAAATAATAAAAAGAATGAGAATCACTTTTATAAATAAAAATTTTGAAGGAGGATGAAATTATTTTTTTATATACAAATTATTTTAAATGAAATAAAATAAATAGTAATAAAAAACCAAATTAAAAAACTAAAATTTAAAATATACACAATTGACTTACTCGGGTTTGACCATTTCCTACTCAATATACTATAAAATCTTACAGGTGGCATTGCGTGGAAACAGAAAAAAAATCTTTATGCAGAAAACAAAAACTTAACAAAACAAAGTATATGAAAAAAAAAAAAAACCATAGAAAGAGCGTAGCCGAATATAAAAATATGAGTAATATACATACATACATGCATACATACATACATACATATACATATATATATATACATATACATATACATACATACATGCACACATACATATATATATATATATATATATATATATATATATATTATGCTAAAAATGCTTATCCAAGTGATAAAATATAAAAAAAAAACCCACACCATAAACTAAGAATGGATAATCTCTTCCATAAAAAGTTCTAGCATGAAACTAACGAGTGGATCACATTTCGTTCTTGAAAGAACGATGGAAAAGAAGAGGGAGATTAATTCATCATCATCATCATCAATACATGCTTCCTTTGATTCCAGCTAGCTGGGTAGCTAGGGGAGGGAGTAGGTGTCTCTAATGGATCTGCATTCTCGTAGGTGTTCGAATTTGGGTGGGGGGTTCTTGCAATCATTGGTGCACCTACCCCCTTTGAATCGTTTTGTGAAGATGCATACATCACAGTAGACGTACGAGCCCTCGGCCATGTTCTGCTTTCAGCATCATGATCTCCTGCATGGTGAGATCGAGACAGGTATTATACAGACCACATCTTGTCCACTGCCTCTATCTAACTCCATTTCAGCAAACTGATGATCTTGCCTCGTATCCTTGTGCATTCCTCCACAGAAATGCCGATCTCTAGCTGAAAGCTGAAGCTTTATGTTATAATATGTCAATTAACCATTGTAATTTAATAATTTAAATTATAAGATAATATTTTAAGATATAATTTATATTTTTTTATAATATATCATTTTAAGATAAATTTTTTTATTTTAAAATTTATACAACTCACATTATCTTATATTTATTATTTATTAAATAAATAGAAATAAATAAATTTAAATTCATAACTAGCTAATCATCAAGATTTTAATATTATATTAAATAACTATATCACTGTAATAACTTAAGTTTTGCAATAATATAAACACAATACAGCCATAACTTAAGTAGAGGATGTAGTTTTGCAATGATTATTTTAGTGTATTTCTCACATTCATGTCATTTGGTTCATATTGGACAATTAATACTTGTGTATTTGTGACATGTCTCGCGTACATGGAAGAGAGGAAGAACTTGTTTCTAGTTTAATGAATGATTTTGGCTTTGTTTTATAAAATAAATCATTGAGAATCTATGATTACCATGTAATCCATCATATCATACATTTTTAATATCAGCTGAATATGTTAAGATTTTCTTTCACTCTTGTGGGGAGTCCTATATATATATATGAAGTAATTAAGGTGGGATTTGGTGCACAAATTGATGAATTTATTATTATTTTTCATTTAATTTAACACATGTACAAGGTGTTCTAATTTGAAACTCTCAGAAATTAAATCTTTGAAATAAATCAAATACAATAACCCTTCAAGTTCTTATGTCAATATTTTCTAGTTCTTTTTCTTCAATTTGTGCACCAAATCCCACCTTAATTACTTGCTGATATAGAGAATTGTAGTTATATCTGGGCCACCATGAACTATGGAAATATGGAATGGTAGCTTTCAGAAATGGAACCTTTAATTTTTACCACAATAAAAATTGGCTGGCGTAACCTGTACTTCCATGGTCATGCTGATGGTTGTTGAGCTTAAAAATTATACTTGCTGAGCTGCCATTCCATGATCAACTACAATTCCTTTCTGTTTTCTTCTTTTAAACTGACTGTCAGGTGTCAACAAATTTATATATAGTACCCCCCAACCATTTTCCCTGCCACAATTTATTCTCCAGCTCCAACCAATTTGGTTATACCACCAACTCTCAGTTGCTACTATTTTCTGCTTTTATTTATGTAACTACACATTGGCCCAATTTGCCCTAGCTAAGGGAGTAGGGTGGTCATGGGGGGGTGGGTGGTGTTTGTGTCCTTTGTCATTACTTCGGAAATTTTGCTTTAGATCCATGCATGTAGGCCTCATATTTATAGCAACATGCCAGGATTCTAAATGGTCGCAGCAACTTGTGAAAGCTCCACAGGTGGTGAGAAAGATAGAATTGGAGCTCGCTTGGCCTCTTTGTAATGTTTCTTGCTCAAATGAGTATTCCAACAACAGTAGCCTTTTGAACAAGAACATATGTTTTTGCCTTGCATGATTATGATGTTGCAGATATCTACTGTTTCTGAGATGCTCATTTGAGCAAGAAATATTAGAAGAGGATATTTTTCTACTAGGATCTTGCTTCAATAAGAGGAAGAACTGCTTGCTCAAAGTTTATCAGATAAGTTGCTGTACTTTTGTTCCCTAGCCACCACACATGCAAAGGTAGTTTTCTGATTTTTGCTCACAAGAGTCTAGCAATAAAACAAGGTTTAGGGTTTGCTTCCTCTCTTTTTTTTTCCTGTGTTTTAGTTGCTAAATAGGGGTTTCATCTAGGTAGGGAATATTTAAGGTGATGTCTCAGGTGGCTTCTCTCTCCACCCCCCCTTCCCGCACCTTTTCCTCCCTCCCTCCTGGTCTTGTTATCCTGTCCTTATCATATCATGAGGTCCATCTATACAATTAATGTCTGTGCCAGTGATGATATGATTGCTCCTGATCAAGGATGATACTTTTATTTTGTTCCTGTGAGCACGTATTCTGTCGAGTTTGTCACAGGGATCATGGTTAGTTTGTGTCTTGATGAAATCTGATGGACTGGTTAAGCATATTTTTCCATGAGGTTTATTGTCTGATGTCCTGAATTGAAGTTATCTGCGCTTGCTTACATGGAACTAATTCTGCTTCTGATCACAGGTTTCTGAATTCTCAAAATGGTTAGAATCTTCAGTTCTGCCGATCAAAGACTTGCTCCACTGATTCACATGTGCCTTTCTCTTTCTTGTGCTTGCTGCAGTTTTGTTATAATCCTTTTGCCACCATGAGACCTTATGCTGGTTCCACCTCAAATTCTATTTTTATTCCTGGACTATCAATACTGTCCCGGTATGTGTTTTGTTTACATCTGATGATACTAGCGTGTGTGTGTGTAATTCCACGGTCACAGCTGAAGCCATGTTCCTGAGATCAGATGTGCTTTATATGGTCTGTTCATTTCTGGTTCTTGTTCTGGGCTATTATGGACATATGCTGATGTTCTTGTTGCTTCAAAATGGTTGATCATCTTCCTGTTTCTTCATGAGCTTCTGATCTTCTGCTATGAAAGCTGTATGTTTTCATTTTCAGTGTAATCTCTACTTCCTTTTATGGATTTTCCAGCTGTTCTCTTGGGTAGCCTTGAGTGATATAATATCTTTAATTAATTCTAATAAGAAGTTTCTTCGTTTGATCAGTATATATAGTCATGTTCAAGCTTGATCAATCAAACTCAAGCTTAACTTTGGACTTGAAAGATCTCAAATTTGATTCCTTGATTGTTTAAAGAAGCTCAGGCAGCTTGTTTAAGATTATAACCGGCTAGATTATTGGTAACCTAATATATATATATATATATATACGTTTGAAATGTTATGGTAGACTAGCAAATTTGCAAAATCAACATAAAATAAAGTATCACTACGGTAGCAATAACTTGAAAAATCAGTAATTCCAAAACTTAATATATTGTGTTCAATATTAATTAGCCTGGTTAATTAAGTTTATACTAGTATTTTATGAGTTAATTATATAACTTGTCCTTGACACTTAGAATGATTCATGATGAAGAAAGAAAATAAATGGATGCTCTTTTTTTAATTATGTTGTGCGAACCACGAAATATTCCAAATAATTTATAAAACATGGAATTTGTTGAAGATCACGAAGCGTTTCAAATAAAATATTTGAATAAGATAAGAACATGTCCTTTATTTATTATTTAGTATTAGTTTTGTAGTTTTTATTATATTTTTATATATATAATTATATTAATTTGTTATAACTAATTATTTTTTTATCAGCCCTAATATTTAATGTCTTTTTTTTTGTTTATGAAACCTTAAAAAAAAAAATCAACAATTGAAGAAGTTGATATAAATCAACCTGTTTGAATAATAAAGTTCCACCAATTCTTGATATGCCTTGTTTGAAATTAAGTTGAGAGCATTTGCAATTACAAAAACTAATTAACAAACATTAGGGCACAACAACATGCATCTCAATGAATATATATTAGGGATTTTTTCCCTTAATCATCAAGATAAAGAATTAATTAAGGTGTTGATTTTCAGAAAAAGAGAAAAATGTATTGAAGAAGAAATTAAAAAAGAATCAAGAAGAAGATAGCACTATATTTGCATTTAACATCCACATACCATAATATGTGTTTAGTGGAAGTAGTATTTTTTTTTTTTGAATACGGAATGCAGAAAATGAACTCGAGTTAATTATATTTATATCTTATTATTTTACAAAAAAAAAATGTAATTGGCTGTAAATGCACTCCTTGATATAGATATGTTCGGACATAGAAGGGATTTATAATTTATAATTTTTTTTTATTAAATTATTTGATTTGATAAGATATTCTGGATTGATACAAATAAAAAATTCATGTTTAATTAATTAAAATATTCTAGCATGAATCATTTTTTCTTGAGATTCTGAAACATATCTTTTGTGGCAGCCAAGATCTTAATTAATTCATGGCAAAAGGTTGGAATGCATATATAGGCCGCAGGTGAGTTTCTTCGAAAGAATCCAAGCACTTCAATTAATCTTGTTGCGAAATTAAAATTAACCAAAAAAAAATGATGAAATCTCTTAAGAATTTTGGCCATTAGTGTATTTGATTTAGCTCTATAATTGACAGAGATTCCCTTCTAGCCAGTTGCTTGGAGAAGAATATATGCTGTTCTTGTAGTATATACCTTCTCCATTTTGGTAAGTAATTAAGGATATATTCTTACCTGCCTGTCCAAGTAAAGCAATTTGGAGGGCACCCATTTATACTGTGGGGGGAGAGGGGGGATATATATATATAAATATATATTCCTTTCAAATTTGTCGAGCATACTAGTTTCTCATTACATTCCATCTGTGTGCTTTTAAAATTCTTGACTTTTTTTTTATCCATCTGTGTGCTTTTAAAATTCTTGACTCTTTTTTTTAGTTTTATATTATTTTTTTTTATATTTTTAAATAAAAATCACCTCAAGGAATCATAGAAATCGAAGCTTAATTTTTAGTTTTATTACATAATCCTATTTATCTAATCAACTACGTCTATATTTTGATAAGTAATTTTAGTTTGGATCAAATCAGAAACTGATATGGAACAAGATTCAAAGCCAAAGCTAAAATTCTAAGATCCATCTAAAGCAGCAGGCAGATACAACAGCTAAAAAGTACTCTCACTCACCGGAAAAAAGCAGCCAGACAGCACAGAAACCTCCCCTACGAAGAAAGAAAAGCATCTCAAGTCCACTTCTTGAATGGATTATGGTTATACCCCATGCAGTACAATTCACAACCTTCACCTCTCCTCACCACAAACATGGAGAAAGCCTTGGCTACGTTTTCTGCTTCAACAGCCACCGCAATTTTACTTCTTGCCTCAACTCTCTATATTCAAGGTATGGATAAATATATGCCTCTTCCTCCTCGTTGTATGGCGACCTTAAGATTTCATGTATGATTTATTATATATCAATGTTGCTATTTTGTTAGGAGTGGAAGGAAGTATTGGAGTAAACTATGGCACGTTGGCTAACAACCTGCCTCCACCAGCACAGGTAGCCCATTTTCTTTTAGAATCCACCATTATCAACCGCGTTAGGCTCTTTGATGCCAGCACCGAAATTCTACGAGCCTTTGCTCACACAGGCATTGAAGTCACAGTCACAGTGACAAATGATCAAATCCCTCACCTTACCAACATAGGTTTTGCACAAGAATGGCTGAAGTCCAATGTCCAGCCTCATGTGCGGACCACCAACATTGTCCGAATCTTGGTAGGCAATGAAGTAATATCAACAGCAAACAAATTGTTAATAGCAAGCTTGGTTCCTGCTATGCAAACTCTTCATACAGCTTTAGTTGGTGCGTCATTAGACAGTAGAATCAAAATCTCTAGCCCTCACTCTTTAGGCATTCTCTCAAGTTCGAGCCCACCATCCGGTGGGAAATTTCGACAAGGATATGATACACATGTTCTTAAACCGTTGCTTAGCTTCCTTAGAGCTACCAATTCACCATTCATGATTAACCCTTATCCATTCTTTGGATCCTCTCCTGAAACTCTTGATTATGCACTGTTTAGGCCTGGTTCAGGAGTGTTTGATGAAAACACCAAGCTTTCTTACACAAACATGCTAGATGCGCAACTGGATGCTGTCTTTTCAGCAATGAAACTTCTTGGTTTTAGTGATATTGAGATTGTCATATCCGAAACCGGGTGGCCATCACTAGGAGATTCATCACAAGTTGGTGTTGATGCAGAAAGTGCAGCTCAATACAATAGGAATCTGATGCAGCATGTAACATCTGGAGCTGGCACCCCGCTCATGCCCAACCGGACATTTGAAACTTACATTTTCGCACTTTTTAATGAAGATCTCAAGCCAGGGCCTACCTGCGAGAGGAATTTCGGATTGTTCCTGCCGGACATGACTCCAATGTACGATATTGGAATCCTAAGGTCTACGGTAGCTGCTGCTAGCAAATTCCACCATGCTACATATATCTCAGTCCTTACAATCGGGCTTCTAATAATTTCTAACAATGGTGACAACATGCTTTGTTAATTATTAGTTAATGTCAATTAACTCTCCGATCACCTTGCACGTAAAATTTTGATCTAAATTCTTTCTTGACAGGCTAAATCATCCATTCCTACGAATCCTGCCCTTGTACCAAGTGACTGCACTGGTGAGTCCAGGTTCATGAGAAGGGCCTTAAGGAAAAAAAGCGGTGCCTTCCTAAAACAGGAGCAGATGTGGAGGCTCTACAGAGAAACGTTGATTATGTGTGTGGCATGGAAATGAAGTACTGCACACCTATTCAAGAAGGTGGTGAATGCTTCCTGCCCATGGTGAGAGCTCACGCAGCATTCGCCATGAATGCATGCGATCAAGGCACGGGAAAGAATTGCGATTTCGAAACTGGGGCGATTTCAACAGTGGATCCAAATATGTCCCTTTTCTTTCTGCACTCATGATAATACACCCACACTCACCCTTTTTGTTTTTGATAGAAACTCTTTTACAAGAAATTGGTATATCTTTCTCCATTCCAGGGTGCACGTATTGAAGACATCGGTGCATGCAGTGGATTATTTGCAATGAAGAAGAGGGTTGGCTCAGAAGATGAACTTCTGTTTGTTGACCTTGAAAGGGCTATAGAACAAGAACTAGGAGAAAATATACGCTTAATTAGGCATTATGTCTACTGGTTTAGTAACTCTCATTCTAATGCTTATAGAATACGTATAGATAGGACAACAGGTCTACAAATATTGTACTGTTAGCTATTTGCTCAGAGATTTGTAAAAGTGAATGCTATTACATTGGTATAATCATATGAACATGGATTAACACTCCTTAATTATTATTATTATATATATGCTTCATTTAGATGAAGAAAAATAGTGAAATTCTGTTTAGGTTGGACTATTTTTCCCCACTTGCCAAGCAATGCATATTCTTCTTCTTTATAACTTTTCTCCATGAAGAAGTAATTCTCTTTCCAGTTAATTATTTAATTAAGATTTTCTTTATATTATTATATAACATGGTTTATAAGTAATATTTTACCATGGGATATTATTATATAATATAGTTAATAGGTAATCCTAGAAACGGGATTGTGCACACCGCAAGTCCACTTTTTTTTTTATTATATAAAAATAAATGTTTATGTGATGTCAACTAATTTTAAAGAAATAAAAAAACAAACAATTCAAGTTATATCCTCAATCAAGTTTAATAAGTTGATTTTATTTTAATTATAAATTAAAAAATAATAAGGATAATAAACAAATAATTTAAAAAAAACTTTTCAAAGTATATAATTGGATACAAAAACACAAATCAAGTCAACCAGAAATAGCATGATAGACATGTGACCTGGATAATAAAATCAATTCAACCCAAGTAAGCCCAAAAAAACTTGTGGCTAGATTATGAGATAATTCGATAGATAAGAAATATGAAGAAAACTACAAAGTCAATTTTTAAAAAAAAAAATAATATCAAATGGTGAATATGAAGAAAACTACAAAGTCAATTTTTTTTTTAAAAAAATAATATCAAATGGTAAAATTATTTGGGAAAGAAAATAAGCAAAAAAAAAAAAAACTTCGACCTGTATTAACTTTTCAAACCCTTGATTCAAGTTATTAGACTGAAAGCACCATAAAAAGATAAATTACGAGGCTCAATCCCTAGAAAATAAAATGCCGATGGATCGATGAAATCATGAAAAAAATCAATTACACAAAAAGATATAAAATAAAATAATAAAAATTTAAAAATAAAGATGAAAATAAAAAAAAATATATTTTTTATGAAACTAGTATTTAAAAATAAAGATGAAAATAAAAAAAATATATATTTTATGAAACTAGGCAATAAATTTTTTTTATTGGAAGGTTAAATTGAATAGAGATATAAATCTAACCTAAGGAAAAAAAAAGATGAAATTATAAAAAATAATATACTATAAACTTGGATTAAATGATAAAATTAAAAACATCAAAATATTTACTAAAAAATCATGGAAGAAAATTAAAAATCAAAATAAAAAGGACCAAATTAAAAAAACTTATACATGACAAATTAGAATTAAATTAAAAATAAATAAAACTTTAACAAAAAGGTTTAAAAAATTTAATAATAAAAATTGAAATTAAAATATATATATAAAAAATTGACAAGCAATAAACTACCTCATGCAACGATATAATAAAAGAACATTTTATGACTTGAAGGTGTCGTCATGACGCCTAGAAAGCGGGGTATCTCTTACATTTCAACAAAATTTTAGAATTAAATAATATTTAATTAATATTAAAAGATAAAAATATCTTTAATTAACCTGATAATTATAAAAAAAAAATACCAAAAGATCTCTCCACTCAAGGTATAAGTTTCTTGATTTCAAGAGTATATTTGTCAATTTACTTTACATAAATAAATAAAAAGATAGTTATGATCCTTTTTACCAGTGTTATAAATTTTTTATCTTGGAGATAATTAAATTATTTTATTGTTCTTAAAAAGTGTGTGTATACATACATACATACATACACACACACACACACACATATATATATATATATATATAAACAATCATTTAATTACTAGTATGCCATACGAAAAGATAAAAATGCCCATGAACAAAGACACGTGATTTCTTTGGGAAAAGCAAAGCTCGTTAACAATGTTTTTAACTTCCCTTTTAATTTCTATTATTATTATATGGCCATTGTCCTTTGGTTGTCATTAATATTTTATTAGTTAATTGTCATCTATAATGGATTCATTATTAAGCAAAAGAAAAACATTAATCGGGTTGGTGGCGGCGGCGGCTATGTTTGTTTTTCACTTGTTTTTATATTTGTAGTGAAACAAATATACTAATGTATTTAATAATAAATTAAATTATATTTTATATTGTAGGGTTTATTAAAAAATTAAGTTGAAAACTCAATTTTTATGAAGTATTTTTTATATTTTTTTAAATAATTTTTATAAAATCCTGTTTATTTTTATATTTAAAAAATATTTTTTAAAAAATTAAATTTTATTCTGTTTTTTTCTTTAAATTAATATATTTTTTTAAAGGTTTCTCTTTTTATTTTTAATTTTGAAATTTCTTTGAAACTGTGGGATATAGAAGAGAAAGGTATGACCCATCATTTCACTTTCAGCCAAGTGTTTGTCAAGATTTTTAAATTTTACCTTTACTATTAATATTTTTTCAATTTAACATTTTGTGCTATCTGATTTTTATATAAAACAATCTAGTAAGTTATAAATAATAATTGTCTAAATTAATATCAATAATATTTAATATAAAAAATAGCGGGATATTAAAATCACATGTGTTAAATTAATACACCCCATAATAAACCCTCTAATTTAATACTTGTATTTTTTTATTCACTAATGCTTATAGGACCTATTAATTTTATAGGTGTAATTTTAGTTCTTTTTATTTTTCACATAAAATATTATTAAGAAATTATTAACATGTATATGAAATTGGAAAAATTAAAAAAATTAAAAATCTTGACAAATGCATGATGACATGATGGGTTGGGTCAAGGGTGGAATAATAATAAAAAATTCAAAAAAATTGTGAGCCATTGAATGAGACTCAAAAGTGATCTCACTAAGATAATAGTTATATGTATTTTCTTATTTTTTATTTCTAATATTTAGCATTACTTTATAAAAAAAATTATAATTAATTTATTTGTTTTGGGGTTTTTTTTTCGATACTAGCATTACATGTATTGTATCCAAAGATCAAAGGGGTCATCCATAGGCTTAAACAAATCTTATCACCCTCCCTTAGGATTTTTCACGCATCGTATATTTTATTTAACCAACTTCTTTGAATTATTGTCTAAATCTTTTGTTAATTTAGTAGTTATGAAATTATGTTCATTTCATAAAAAATACTTCTCATTAGTCATAACGTATTTTTTTTATTCATTCATTTCATAAAAAATACTTCTCATTAGTAATAACTTATTTTTTTTATTCATGTTTTTGTTTTCACAAAAACATGTTGTTTTTGTGAGAAGTTTTTGTTTTTAAATAAAAACTTATTATAATTTTAAAAGAAGTTTTTAACAAAAATAAAAAAAAATCACGAACCAATAATTTTAACTCAGAAATATAAAAATAATAAATTTAAGAAGTGTTGTGTAGAAAATTTATAATAAAAAGATAAAAAGATAAATATGTCATTTGCATTAAATATTCATGAGTAAATTATGTAGTTCATATATGATTATTTGAAAAGTAATTGTTAATATTATCATAAAAACTAATATTATTTGAAAACTATGATATAATTATATAATTATTTTAATAAATTTATTAAAAAATAAATTTAATTATAAAATGTGTAAAAAGACAATTAGATATTAAAACATAAAATCCCAAAATAACATAAATCAAATATTGCATAAATATAAACGTTAAATAACAAAATGAAATTTACGTATGAAAAAATACTATTTGTTTTTTTATTATTTATTTTAATTATTATTCTTTATAATTTTTTAATTACAAATTTAAATTATATTTCATGAAATCAATGATTAATTTATTTTAGGAATTTGTAAATAAAGAAGAAAAAATAAAGATTTGATAACTTGTAGGAAAAAAATCAAGAAAAAATAAAGTTCGATAAAAAAGAAAGGAGATTTGAGCAGCGCTGTGCACGAGGCGTGAGTGTTTGTTTTTGCGTTGTCTTGTTTTACAGCTGCGCGCGCATGTTGCCTCACAACGTTGTTTGAGTGTGGTGCAGACATACAGCTGTGCGTGGGGATGTTCTGTTCACCTGCTGATTGATGATCAATTCTAGGGTTAGGGTTTTTTTAATTATCTTCTAATTTCAATGGCAGATTGGCAACACCTTCTCCAATCAATCTTCATAGGTCTTCTCTTCTCATACCTCCTCGCCAAACTCATTTCCATCGTTGTTTCTTTCCAAAACGACAATCTCCGTATCACCCGAAACCCAAAACCCCAATTGAACGAACCCGCCCCCGCCCCCGCCCCCGCAG